>NW_028276230.1:0-34214 GCF_052056855.1 Sturnus vulgaris | reverse complement strand
TAAGGCCCGAAGAGCCGGAGGGAAGTATCGCACACGCAAATGTGCCAGGACAGAGACGTGTTCTACGTTGTCCCCTCTCGTCGTGCAGTTTGTGCCTCTGCTGCTTCTGCTGTTAGGAATCGCTCCTTGAAAGGCGAGCGAGAGCGTCCTTCCGGGTGCATTGCACTGAGTCGAGTGCTCGCTCGGGACTTTGCTCTCGGGGCCAAGGCAAGAGGGCGTGCTTGCCCGCAGAGCCGAGAACACGCTGTTGGGCAGAGCTGCAACTGACCGCTGGAGTTCAGCTCTCGCCGGACGGCAGAAGGCGAAGAACGAAGCCGCTTGCGAGCGGCGCAGTGCAGCGAAGAGCTCTCCGAATTCGCCGCTAGCTCCACGGTCCTTCTCAGCTGCGAGTAGCAGCGCTCGCAGTACACAGAGCTTCGCAAGGCCCGAAGACCCGGAGGGAAGTATCGCGCACGAAAATGTGCCAGGACAGAGACGTGTTCTACGTTGTCCCCTCTCGTCGTCCAGTTTGTGCCTCTGCTGCTTCTGCTGTTAGGAATCGCTCCTTGAAAGGCGAGCGAGAGCGTCTTTCTGGGTGCATTGCACTGAGTCGAGTGCTCGCTCGGGACTTTGCTCTCGGGGCCAAGGCAAGAGGGCGTGCTTGCCCGCAGAACTGAGAACACGCTGTTGGGCAGAGCTGCAACTGACCGCTCGAGTTCAGCTCTCGCCGACGGCAGAAGGCGAAGAACGAAGCCGCTTGCGAGCGGCGCAGTGCAGCGAAGAGCTCTCCGAATTCGCCGCCAGCTCCACGGTCCTTCTCAGCTGCGAGTAGCAGCGCTCGCAGTACACAGAGCTTCGCAAGGCCCGAAGAGCCGGAGGGAAGTATCGCACACGCAAATGTGCCAGGACAGAGACGTGTTCTACGTTGTCCCCTCTCGTCGTGCAGTTTGTGCCTCTGCTGCTTCTGCTGTTAGGAATCGCTCCTCGAAAGGCGAGCGAGAGCGTCCTTCCGGGTGCATTGCACTGAGTCGAGTGCTCGCTCGGGACTTTGCTCTCGGGGCCAAGGCAAGAGGGCGTGCTTGCCCGCAGAACTGAGAACACGCTGTTGGGCAGAGCTGCAACTGACCGCTCGAGTTCAGCTCTCGCCGGACGGCAGAAGGCGAAGAACGAAGCCGCTTGCGAGCGGCGCAGTGCAGCGAAGAGCTCTCCGAATTCGCCGCCAGCTCCACGGTCCTTCTCAGCTGCGAGTAGCAGCGCTCGCAGTACACAGAGCTTCGCAAGGCCCGAAGAGCCGGAGGGAAGTATCGCACACGCAAATGTGCCAGGACAGAGACGTGTTCTACGTTGTCCCCTCTCGTCGTGCAGTTTGTGCCTCTGCTGCTTCTGCTGTTAGGAATCGCTCCTCGAAAGGCGAGCGAGAGCGTCCTTCCGGGTGCATTGCACTGAGTCGAGTGCTCGCTCGGGACTTTGCTCTCGGGGCCAAGGCAAGAGGGCGTGCTTGCCCGCAGAACTGAGAACACGCTGTTGGGCAGAGCTGCAACTGACCGCTGGAGTTCAGCTCTCGCCGGACGGCAGAAGGCGAAGAACGAAGCCGCTTGCGAGCGGCGCAGTGCAGCGAAGAGCTCTCCGAATTCGCCGCCAGCTCCACGGTCCTTCTCAGCTGCGAGTAGCAGCGCTCGCAGTACACAGAGCTTCGCAAGGCCCGAAGAGCCGGAGGGAAGTATCGCACACGCAAATGTGCCAGGACAGAGACGTGTTCTACGTTGTCCCCTCTCGTCGTGCAGTTTGTGCCTCTGCTGCTTCTGCTGTTAGGAATCGCTCCTCGAAAGGCGAGCGAGAGCGTCCTTCCGGGTGCATTGCACTGAGTCGAGTGCTCGCTCGGGACTTTGCTCTCGGGGCCAAGGCAAGAGGGCGTGCTTGCCCGCAGAACTGAGAACACGCTGTTGGGCAGAGCTGCAACTGACCGCTCGAGTTCAGCTCTCGCCGGACGGCAGAAGGCGAAGAACGAAGCCGCTTGCGAGCGGCGCAGTGCAGCGAAGAGCTCTCCGAATTCGCCGCTAGCTCCACGGTCCTTCTCAGCTGCGAGTAGCAGCGCTCGCAGTACACAGAGCTTCGCAAGGCCCGAAGAGCCGGAGGGAAGTATCGCACACGCAAATGTGCCAGGACAGAGACGTGTTCTACGTTGTCCCCTCTCGTCGTGCAGTTTGTGCCTCTGCTGCTTCTGCTGTTAGGAATCGCTCCTCGAAAGGCGAGCGAGAGCGTCCTTCCGGGTGCATTGCACTGAGTCGAGTGCTCGCTCGGGGACTTTGCTCTCGGGGCCAAGGCAAGAGGGCGTGCTTGCCCGCAGAACTGAGAACACGCTGTTGGGCAGAGCTGCAACTGACCGCTCGAGTTCAGCTCTCGCCGGACGGCAGAAGGCGAAGAACGAAGCCGCTTGCGAGCGGCGCAGTGCAGCGAAGAGCTCTCCGAATTCGCCGCCAGCTCCACGGTCCTTCTCAGCTGCGAGTAGCAGCGCTCGCAGTACACAGAGCTTCGCAAGGCCCGAAGAGCCGGAGGGAAGTATCGCACACGCAAATGTGCCAGGACAGAGACGTGTTCTACGTTGTCCCCTCTCGTCGTGCAGTTTGTGCCTCTGCTGCTTCTGCTGTTAGGAATCGCTCCTCGAAAGGCGAGCGAGAGCGTCCTTCCGGGTGCATTGCACTGAGTCGAGTGCTCGCTCGGGACTTTGCTCTCGGGGCCAAGGCAAGAGGGCGTGCTTGCCCGCAGAACTGAGAACACGCTGTTGGGCAGAGCTGCAACTGACCGCTCGAGTTCAGCTCTCGCCGGACGGCAGAAGGCGAAGAACGAAGCCGCTTGCGAGCGGCGCAGTGCAGCGAAGAGCTCTCCGAATTCGCCGCCAGCTCCACGGTCCTTCTCAGCTGCGAGTAGCAGCGCTCGCAGTACACAGAGCTTCGCAAGGCCCGAAGAGCCGGAGGGAAGTATCGCACACGCAAATGTGCCAGGACAGAGACGTGTTCTACGTTGTCCCCTCTCGTCGTGCAGTTTGTGCCTCTGCTGCTTCTGCTGTTAGGAATCGCTCCTCGAAAGGCGAGCGAGAGCGTCCTTCCGGGTGCATTGCACTGAGTCGAGTGCTCGCTCGGGACTTTGCTCTCGGGGCCAAGGCAAGAGGGCGTGCTTGCCCGCAGAACTGAGAACACGCTGTTGGGCAGAGCTGCAACTGACCGCTCGAGTTCAGCTCTCGCCGGACGGCAGAAGGCGAAGAACGAAGCCGCTTGCGAGCGGCGCAGTGCAGCGAAGAGCTCTCCGAATTCGCCGCCAGCTCCACGGTCCTTCTCAGCTGCGAGTAGCAGCGCTCGCAGTACACAGAGCTTCGCAAGGCCCGAAGAGCCGGAGGGAAGTATCGCACACGCAAATGTGCCAGGACAGAGACGTGTTCTACGTTGTCCCCTCTCGTCGTGCAGTTTGTGCCTCTGCTGCTTCTGCTGTTAGGAATCGCTCCTCGAAAGGCGAGCGAGAGCGTCCTTCCGGGTGCATTGCACTGAGTCGAGTGCTCGCTCGGGACTTTGCTCTCGGGGCCAAGGCAAGAGGGCGTGCTTGCCCGCAGAACTGAGAACACGCTGTTGGGCAGAGCTGCAACTGACCGCTCGAGTTCAGCTCTCGCCGGACGGCAGAAGGCGAAGAACGAAGCCGCTTGCGAGCGGCGCAGTGCAGCGAAGAGCTCTCCGAATTCGCCGCCAGCTCCACGGTCCTTCTCAGCTGCGAGTAGCAGCGCTCGCAGTACACAGAGCTTCGCAAGGCCCGAAGAGCCGGAGGGAAGTATCGCACACGCAAATGTGCCAGGACAGAGACGTGTTCTACGTTGTCCCCTCTCGTCGTGCAGTTTGTGCCTCTGCTGCTTCTGCTGTTAGGAATCGCTCCTCGAAAGGCGAGCTGAGAGCGTCCTTCCGGGTGCATTGCACTGAGTCGAGTGCTCGCTCGGGACTTTGCTCTCGGGGCCAAGGCAAGAGGGCGTGCTTGCCCGCAGAACTGAGAACACGCTGTTGGGCAGAGCTGCAACTGACCGCTGGAGTTCAGCTCTCGCCGGACGGCAGAAGGCGAAGAACGAAGCCGCTTGCGAGCGGCGCAGTGCAGCGAAGAGCTCTCCGAATTCGCCGCCAGCTCCACGGTCCTTCTCAGCTGCGAGTAGCAGCGCTCGCAGTACACAGAGCTTCGCAAGGCCCGAAGAGCCGGAGGGAAGTATCGCACACGCAAATGTGCCAGGACAGAGACGTGTTCTACGTTGTCCCCTCTCGTCGTGCAGTTTGTGCCTCTGCTGCTTCTGCTGTTAGGAATCGCTCCTCGAAAGGCGAGCGGAGAGCGTCCTTCCGGGTGCATTGCACTGAGTCGAGTGCTCGCTCGGGACTTTGCTCTCGGGGCCAAGGCAAGAGGGCGTGCTTGCCCGCAGAACTGAGAACACGCTGTTGGGCAGAGCTGCAACTGACCGCTGGAGTTCAGCTCTCGCCGGACGGCAGAAGGCGAAGAACGAAGCCGCTTGCGAGCGGCGCAGTGCAGCGAAGAGCTCTCCGAATTCGCCGCTAGCTCCACGGTCCTTCTCAGCTGCGAGTAGCAGCGCTCGCAGTACACAGAGCTTCGCAAGGCCCGAAGAGCCGGAGGGAAGTATCGCACACGCAAATGTGCCAGGACAGAGACGTGTTCTACGTTGTCCCCTCTCGTCGTGCAGTTTGTGCCTCTGCTGCTTCTGCTGTTAGGAATCGCTCCTCGAAAGGCGAGCGAGAGCGTCCTTCCGGGTGCATTGCACTGAGTCGAGTGCTCGCTCGGGACTTTGCTCTCGGGGCCAAGGCAAGAGGGCGTGCTTGCCCGCAGAACTGAGAACACGCTGTTGGGCAGAGCTGCAACTGACCGCTCGAGTTCAGCTCTCGCCGGACGGCAGAAGGCGAAGAACGAAGCCGCTTGCGAGCGGCGCAGTGCAGCGAAGAGCTCTCCGAATTCGCCGCCAGCTCCACGGTCCTTCTCAGCTGCGAGTAGCAGCGCTCGCAGTACACAGAGCTTCGCAAGGCCCGAAGAGCCGGAGGGAAGTATCGCACACGCAAATGTGCCAGGACAGAGACGTGTTCTACGTTGTCCCCTCTCGTCGTGCAGTTTGTGCCTCTGCTGCTTCTGCTGTTAGGAATCGCTCCTCGAAAGGCGAGCGAGAGCGTCCTTCCGGGTGCATTGCACTGAGTCGAGTGCTCGCTCGGGACTTTGCTCTCGGGGCCAAGGCAAGAGGGCGTGCTTGCCCGCAGAACTGAGAACACGCTGTTGGGCAGAGCTGCAACTGACCGCTGGAGTTCAGCTCTCGCCGGACGGCAGAAGGCGAAGAACGAAGCCCCTTGCGAGCGGCGCAGTGCAGCGAAGAGCTCTCCGAATTCGCCGCTAGCTCCACGGTCCTTCTCAGCTGCGAGTAGCAGCGCTCGCAGTACACAGAGCTTCGCAAGGCCCGAAGAGCCGGAGGGAAGTATCGCACACGCAAATGTGCCAGGACAGAGACGTGTTCTACGTTGTCCCCTCTCGTCGTGCAGTTTGTGCCTCTGCTGCTTCTGCTGTTAGGAATCGCTCCTCGAAAGGCGAGCGAGAGCGTCCTTCCGGGTGCATTGCACTGAGTCGAGTGCTCGCTCGGGACTTTGCTCTCGGGGCCAAGGCAAGAGGGCGTGCTTGCCCGCAGAACTGAGAACACGCTGTTGGGCAGAGCTGCAACTGACCGCTGGAGTTCAGCTCTCGCCGGACGGCAGAAGGCGAAGAACGAAGCCCCTTGCGAGCGGCGCAGTGCAGCGAAGAGCTCTCCGAATTCGCCGCTAGCTCCACGGTCCTTCTCAGCTGCGAGTAGCAGCGCTCGCAGTACACAGAGCTTCGCAAGGCCCGAAGAGCCGGAGGGAAGTATCGCACACGCAAATGTGCCAGGACAGAGACGTGTTCTACGTTGTCCCCTCTCGTCGTGCAGTTTGTGCCTCTGCTGCTTCTGCTGTTAGGAATCGCTCCTCGAAAGGCGAGCGAGAGCGTCCTTCCGGGTGCATTGCACTGAGTCGAGTGCTCGCTCGGGACTTTGCTCTCGGGGCCAAGGCAAGAGGGCGTGCTTGCCCGCAGAACTGAGAACACGCTGTTGGGCAGAGCTGCAACTGACCGCTGGAGTTCAGCTCTCGCCGGACGGCAGAAGGCGAAGAACGAAGCCCCTTGCGAGCGGCGCAGTGCAGCGAAGAGCTCTCCGAATTCGCCGCTAGCTCCACGGTCCTTCTCAGCTGCGAGTAGCAGCGCTCGCAGTACACAGAGCTTCGCAAGGCCCGAAGAGCCGGAGGGAAGTATCGCACACGCAAATGTGCCAGGACAGAGACGTGTTCTACGTTGTCCCCTCTCGTCGTGCAGTTTGGGCCTCTGCTGCTTCTGCTGTTAGGAATCGCTCCTCGAAAGGCGAGCGAGAGCGTCCTTCCGGGTGCATTGCACTGAGTCGAGTGCTCGCTCGGGACTTTGCTCTCGGGGCCAAGGCAAGAGGGCGTGCTTGCCCGCAGAACTGAGAACACGCTGTTGGGCAGAGCTGCAACTGACCGCTGGAGTTCAGCTCTCGCCGGACGGCAGAAGGCGAAGAACGAAGCCGCTTGCGAGCGGCGCAGTGCAGCGAAGAGCTCTCCGAATTCGCCGCTAGCTCCACGGTCCTTCTCAGCTGCGAGTAGCAGCGCTCGCAGTACACAGAGCTTCGCAAGGCCCGAAGAGCCGGAGGGAAGTATCGCACACGCAAATGTGCCAGGACAGAGACGTGTTCTACGTTGTCCCCTCTCGTCGTGCAGTTTGGGCCTCTGCTGCTTCTGCTGTTAGGAATCGCTCCTCGAAAGGCGAGCGAGAGCGTCCTTCCGGGTGCATTGCACTGAGTCGAGTGCTCGCTCGGGACTTTGCTCTCGGGGCCAAGGCAAGAGGGCGTGCTTGCCCGCAGAACTGAGAACACGCTGTTGGGCAGAGCTGCAACTGACCGCTGGAGTTCAGCTCTCGCCGGACGGCAGAAGGCGAAGAACGAAGCCCCTTGCGAGCGGCGCAGTGCAGCGAAGAGCTCTCCGAATTCGCCGCTAGCTCCACGGTCCTTCTCAGCTGCGAGTAGCAGCGCTCGCAGTACACAGAGCTTCGCAAGGCCCGAAGAGCCGGAGGGAAGTATCGCACACGCAAATGTGCCAGGACAGAGACGTGTTCTACGTTGTCCCCTCTCGTCGTGCAGTTTGTGCCTCTGCTGCTTCTGCTGTTAGGAATCGCTCCTCGAAAGGCGAGCGAGAGCGTCCTTCCGGGTGCATTGCACTGAGTCGAGTGCTCGCTCGGGACTTTGCTCTCGGGGCCAAGGCAAGAGGGCGTGCTTGCCCGCAGAACTGAGAACACGCTGTTGGGCAGAGCTGCAACTGACCGCTCGAGTTCAGCTCTCGCCGGACGGCAGAAGGCGAAGAACGAAGCCCCTTGCGAGCGGCGCAGTGCAGCGAAGAGCTCTCCGAATTCGCCGCTAGCTCCACGGTCCTTCTCAGCTGCGAGTAGCAGCGCTCGCAGTACACAGAGCTTCGCAAGGCCCGAAGAGCCGGAGGGAAGTATCGCACACGCAAATGTGCCAGGACAGAGACGTGTTCTACGTTGTCCCCTCTCGTCGTGCAGTTTGTGCCTCTGCTGCTTCTGCTGTTAGGAATCGCTCCTCGAAAGGCGAGCGAGAGCGTCCTTCCGGGTGCATTGCACTGAGTCGAGTGCTCGCTCGGGACTTTGCTCTCGGGGCCAAGGCAAGAGGGCGTGCTTGCCCGCAGAACTGAGAACACGCTGTTGGGCAGAGCTGCAACTGACCGCTGGAGTTCAGCTCTCGCCGGACGGCAGAAGGCGAAGAACGAAGCCGCTTGCGAGCGGCGCAGTGCAGCGAAGAGCTCTCCGAATTCGCCGCTAGCTCCACGGTCCTTCTCAGCTGCGAGTAGCAGCGCTCGCAGTACACAGAGCTTCGCAAGGCCCGAAGAGCCGGAGGGAAGTATCGCACACGCAAATGTGCCAGGACAGAGACGTGTTCTACGTTGTCCCCTCTCGTCGTGCAGTTTGTGCCTCTGCTGCTTCTGCTGTTAGGAATCGCTCCTCGAAAGGCGAGCGAGAGCGTCCTTCCGGGTGCATTGCACTGAGTCGAGTGCTCGCTCGGGACTTTGCTCTCGGGGCCAAGGCAAGAGGGCGTGCTTGCCCGCAGAACTGAGAACACGCTGTTGGGCAGAGCTGCAACTGACCGCTGGAGTTCAGCTCTCGCCGGACGGCAGAAGGCGAAGAACGAAGCCCCTTGCGAGCGGCGCAGTGCAGCGAAGAGCTCTCCGAATTCGCCGCTAGCTCCACGGTCCTTCTCAGCTGCGAGTAGCAGCGCTCGCAGTACACAGAGCTTCGCAAGGCCCGAAGAGCCGGAGGGAAGTATCGCACACGCAAATGTGCCAGGACAGAGACGTGTTCTACGTTGTCCCCTCTCGTCGTGCAGTTTGTGCCTCTGCTGCTTCTGCTGTTAGGAATCGCTCCTCGAAAGGCGAGCGAGAGCGTCCTTCCGGGTGCATTGCACTGAGTCGAGTGCTCGCTCGGGACTTTGCTCTCGGGGCCAAGGCAAGAGGGCGTGCTTGCCCGCAGAACTGAGAACACGCTGTTGGGCAGAGCTGCAACTGACCGCTCGAGTTCAGCTCTCGCCGGACGGCAGAAGGCGAAGAACGAAGCCGCTTGCGAGCGGCGCAGTGCAGCGAAGAGCTCTCCGAATTCGCCGCCAGCTCCACGGTCCTTCTCAGCTGCGAGTAGCAGCGCTCGCAGTACACAGAGCTTCGCAAGGCCCGAAGAGCCGGAGGGAAGTATCGCACACGCAAATGTGCCAGGACAGAGACGTGTTCTACGTTGTCCCCTCTCGTCGTGCAGTTTGTGCCTCTGCTGCTTCTGCTGTTAGGAATCGCTCCTCGAAAGGCGAGCGAGAGCGTCCTTCCGGGTGCATTGCACTGAGTCGAGTGCTCGCTCGGGACTTTGCTCTCGGGGCCAAGGCAAGAGGGCGTGCTTGCCCGCAGAACTGAGAACACGCTGTTGGGCAGAGCTGCAACTGACCGCTCGAGTTCAGCTCTCGCCGGACGGCAGAAGGCGAAGAACGAAGCCGCTTGCGAGCGGCGCAGTGCAGCGAAGAGCTCTCCGAATTCGCCGCCAGCTCCACGGTCCTTCTCAGCTGCGAGTAGCAGCGCTCGCAGTACACAGAGCTTCGCAAGGCCCGAAGAGCCGGAGGGAAGTATCGCACACGCAAATGTGCCAGGACAGAGACGTGTTCTACGTTGTCCCCTCTCGTCGTGCAGTTTGTGCCTCTGCTGCTTCTGCTGTTAGGAATCGCTCCTCGAAAGGCGAGCGAGAGCGTCCTTCCGGGTGCATTGCACTGAGTCGAGTGCTCGCTCGGGACTTTGCTCTCGGGGCCAAGGCAAGAGGGCGTGCTTGCCCGCAGAACTGAGAACACGCTGTTGGGCAGAGCTGCAACTGACCGCTGGAGTTCAGCTCTCGCCGGACGGCAGAAGGCGAAGAACGAAGCCGCTTGCGAGCGGCGCAGTGCAGCGAAGAGCTCTCCGAATTCGCCGCTAGCTCCACGGTCCTTCTCAGCTGCGAGTAGCAGCGCTCGCAGTACACAGAGCTTCGCAAGGCCCGAAGAGCCGGAGGGAAGTATCGCACACGCAAATGTGCCAGGACAGAGACGTGTTCTACGTTGTCCCCTCTCGTCGTGCAGTTTGTGCCTCTGCTGCTTCTGCTGTTAGGAATCGCTCCTCGAAAGGCGAGCGAGAGCGTCCTTCCGGGTGCATTGCACTGAGTCGAGTGCTCGCTCGGGACTTTGCTCTCGGGGCCAAGGCAAGAGGGCGTGCTTGCCCGCAGAACTGAGAACACGCTGTTGGGCAGAGCTGCAACTGACCGCTCGAGTTCAGCTCTCGCCGGACGGCAGAAGGCGAAGAACGAAGCCGCTTGCGAGCGGCGCAGTGCAGCGAAGAGCTCTCCGAATTCGCCGCCAGCTCCACGGTCCTTCTCAGCTGCGAGTAGCAGCGCTCGCAGTACACAGAGCTTCGCAAGGCCCGAAGAGCCGGAGGGAAGTATCGCACACGCAAATGTGCCAGGACAGAGACGTGTTCTACGTTGTCCCCTCTCGTCGTGCAGTTTGTGCCTCTGCTGCTTCTGCTGTTAGGAATCGCTCCTCGAAAGGCGAGCGAGAGCGTCCTTCCGGGTGCATTGCACTGAGTCGAGTGCTCGCTCGGGACTTTGCTCTCGGGGCCAAGGCAAGAGGGCGTGCTTGCCCGCAGAACTGAGAACACGCTGTTGGGCAGAGCTGCAACTGACCGCTCGAGTTCAGCTCTCGCCGGACGGCAGAAGGCGAAGAACGAAGCCGCTTGCGAGCGGCGCAGTGCAGCGAAGAGCTCTCCGAATTCGCCGCCAGCTCCACGGTCCTTCTCAGCTGCGAGTAGCAGCGCTCGCAGTACACAGAGCTTCGCAAGGCCCGAAGAGCCGGAGGGAAGTATCGCACACGCAAATGTGCCAGGACAGAGACGTGTTCTACGTTGTCCCCTCTCGTCGTGCAGTTTGTGCCTCTGCTGCTTCTGCTGTTAGGAATCGCTCCTCGAAAGGCGAGCGAGAGCGTCCTTCCGGGTGCATTGCACTGAGTCGAGTGCTCGCTCGGGACTTTGCTCTCGGGGCCAAGGCAAGAGGGCGTGCTTGCCCGCAGAACTGAGAACACGCTGTTGGGCAGAGCTGCAACTGACCGCTGGAGTTCAGCTCTCGCCGGACGGCAGAAGGCGAAGAACGAAGCCGCTTGCGAGCGGCGCAGTGCAGCGAAGAGCTCTCCGAATTCGCCGCCAGCTCCACGGTCCTTCTCAGCTGCGAGTAGCAGCGCTCGCAGTACACAGAGCTTCGCAAGGCCCGAAGAGCCGGAGGGAAGTATCGCACACGCAAATGTGCCAGGACAGAGACGTGTTCTACGTTGTCCCCTCTCGTCGTGCAGTTTGTGCCTCTGCTGCTTCTGCTGTTAGGAATCGCTCCTCGAAAGGCGAGCGAGAGCGTCCTTCCGGGTGCATTGCACTGAGTCGAGTGCTCGCTCGGGACTTTGCTCTCGGGGCCAAGGCAAGAGGGCGTGCTTGCCCGCAGAACTGAGAACACGCTGTTGGGCAGAGCTGCAACTGACCGCTGGAGTTCAGCTCTCGCCGGACGGCAGAAGGCGAAGAACGAAGCCGCTTGCGAGCGGCGCAGTGCAGCGAAGAGCTCTCCGAATTCGCCGCTAGCTCCACGGTCCTTCTCAGCTGCGAGTAGCAGCGCTCGCAGTACACAGAGCTTCGCAAGGCCCGAAGAGCCGGAGGGAAGTATCGCACACGCAAAT
Source organism: Sturnus vulgaris (assembly GCF_052056855.1). Taxonomy (NCBI): domain Eukaryota; kingdom Metazoa; phylum Chordata; class Aves; order Passeriformes; family Sturnidae; genus Sturnus; species Sturnus vulgaris. The sequence goes on along the minus strand of NW_028276230.1, from coordinate 22,858 downwards.
GTGCCAGGACAGAGACGTGTTCTACGTTGTCCCCTCTCGTCGTGCAGTTTGTGCCTCTGCTGCTTCTGCTGTTAGGAATCGCTCCTCGAAAGGCGAGCGAGAGCGTCCTTCCGGGTGCATTGCACTGAGTCGAGTGCTCGCTCGGGACTTTGCTCTCGGGGCCAAGGCAAGAGGGCGTGCTTGCCCGCAGAACTGAGAACACGCTGTTGGGCAGAGCTGCAACTGACCGCTCGAGTTCAGCTCTCGCCGGACGGCAGAAGGCGAAGAACGAAGCCGCTTGCGAGCGGCGCAGTGCAGCGAAGAGCTCTCCGAATTCGCCGCCAGCTCCACGGTCCTTCTCAGCTGCGAGTAGCAGCGCTCGCAGTACACAGAGCTTCGCAAGGCCCGAAGAGCCGGAGGGAAGTATCGCACACGCAAATGTGCCAGGACAGAGACGTGTTCTACGTTGTCCCCTCTCGTCGTGCAGTTTGTGCCTCTGCTGCTTCTGCTGTTAGGAATCGCTCCTCGAAAGGCGAGCGAGAGCGTCCTTCCGGGTGCATTGCACTGAGTCGAGTGCTCGCTCGGGACTTTGCTCTCGGGGCCAAGGCAAGAGGGCGTGCTTGCCCGCAGAACTGAGAACACGCTGTTGGGCAGAGCTGCAACTGACCGCTGGAGTTCAGCTCTCGCCGGACGGCAGAAGGCGAAGAACGAAGCCGCTTGCGAGCGGCGCAGTGCAGCGAAGAGCTCTCCGAATTCGCCGCCAGCTCCACGGTCCTTCTCAGCTGCGAGTAGCAGCGCTCGCAGTACACAGAGCTTCGCAAGGCCCGAAGAGCCGGAGGGAAGTATCGCACACGCAAATGTGCCAGGACAGAGACGTGTTCTACGTTGTCCCCTCTCGTCGTGCAGTTTGTGCCTCTGCTGCTTCTGCTGTTAGGAATCGCTCCTCGAAAGGCGAGCGAGAGCGTCCTTCCGGGTGCATTGCACTGAGTCGAGTGCTCGCTCGGGACTTTGCTCTCGGGGCCAAGGCAAGAGGGCGTGCTTGCCCGCAGAACTGAGAACACGCTGTTGGGCAGAGCTGCAACTGACCGCTGGAGTTCAGCTCTCGCCGGACGGCAGAAGGCGAAGAACGAAGCCGCTTGCGAGCGGCGCAGTGCAGCGAAGAGCTCTCCGAATTCGCCGCCAGCTCCACGGTCCTTCTCAGCTGCGAGTAGCAGCGCTCGCAGTACACAGAGCTTCGCAAGGCCCGAAGAGCCGGAGGGAAGTATCGCACACGCAAATGTGCCAGGACAGAGACGTGTTCTACGTTGTCCCCTCTCGTCGTGCAGTTTGTGCCTCTGCTGCTTCTGCTGTTAGGAATCGCTCCTCGAAAGGCGAGCGAGAGCGTCCTTCCGGGTGCATTGCACTGAGTCGAGTGCTCGCTCGGGACTTTGCTCTCGGGGCCAAGGCAAGAGGGCGTGCTTGCCCGCAGAACTGAGAACACGCTGTTGGGCAGAGCTGCAACTGACCGCTCGAGTTCAGCTCTCGCCGGACGGCAGAAGGCGAAGAACGAAGCCGCTTGCGAGCGGCGCAGTGCAGCGAAGAGCTCTCCGAATTCGCCGCCAGCTCCACGGTCCTTCTCAGCTGCGAGTAGCAGCGCTCGCAGTACACAGAGCTTCGCAAGGCCCGAAGAGCCGGAGGGAAGTATCGCACACGCAAATGTGCCAGGACAGAGACGTGTTCTACGTTGTCCCCTCTCGTCGTGCAGTTTGTGCCTCTGCTGCTTCTGCTGTTAGGAATCGCTCCTCGAAAGGCGAGCGAGAGCGTCCTTCCGGGTGCATTGCACTGAGTCGAGTGCTCGCTCGGGACTTTGCTCTCGGGGCCAAGGCAAGAGGGCGTGCTTGCCCGCAGAACTGAGAACACGCTGTTGGGCAGAGCTGCAACTGACCGCTCGAGTTCAGCTCTCGCCGGACGGCAGAAGGCGAAGAACGAAGCCGCTTGCGAGCGGCGCAGTGCAGCGAAGAGCTCTCCGAATTCGCCGCCAGCTCCACGGTCCTTCTCAGCTGCGAGTAGCAGCGCTCGCAGTACACAGAGCTTCGCAAGGCCCGAAGAGCCGGAGGGAAGTATCGCACACGCAAATGTGCCAGGACAGAGACGTGTTCTACGTTGTCCCCTCTCGTCGTGCAGTTTGTGCCTCTGCTGCTTCTGCTGTTAGGAATCGCTCCTCGAAAGGCGAGCGAGAGCGTCCTTCCGGGTGCATTGCACTGAGTCGAGTGCTCGCTCGGGACTTTGCTCTCGGGGCCAAGGCAAGAGGGCGTGCTTGCCCGCAGAACTGAGAACACGCTGTTGGGCAGAGCTGCAACTGACCGCTGGAGTTCAGCTCTCGCCGGACGGCAGAAGGCGAAGAACGAAGCCGCTTGCGAGCGGCGCAGTGCAGCGAAGAGCTCTCCGAATTCGCCGCTAGCTCCACGGTCCTTCTCAGCTGCGAGTAGCAGCGCTCGCAGTACACAGAGCTTCGCAAGGCCCGAAGAGCCGGAGGGAAGTATCGCACACGCAAATGTGCCAGGACAGAGACGTGTTCTACGTTGTCCCCTCTCGTCGTGCAGTTTGTGCCTCTGCTGCTTCTGCTGTTAGGAATCGCTCCTCGAAAGGCGAGCGAGAGCGTCCTTCCGGGTGCATTGCACTGAGTCGAGTGCTCGCTCGGGACTTTGCTCTCGGGGCCAAGGCAAGAGGGCGTGCTTGCCCGCAGAACTGAGAACACGCTGTTGGGCAGAGCTGCAACTGACCGCTCGAGTTCAGCTCTCGCCGGACGGCAGAAGGCGAAGAACGAAGCCGCTTGCGAGCGGCGCAGTGCAGCGAAGAGCTCTCCGAATTCGCCGCCAGCTCCACGGTCCTTCTCAGCTGCGAGTAGCAGCGCTCGCAGTACACAGAGCTTCGCAAGGCCCGAAGAGCCGGAGGGAAGTATCGCACACGCAAATGTGCCAGGACAGAGACGTGTTCTACGTTGTCCCCTCTCGTCGTGCAGTTTGTGCCTCTGCTGCTTCTGCTGTTAGGAATCGCTCCTCGAAAGGCGAGCGAGAGCGTCCTTCCGGGTGCATTGCACTGAGTCGAGTGCTCGCTCGGGACTTTGCTCTCGGGGCCAAGGCAAGAGGGCGTGCTTGCCCGCAGAACTGAGAACACGCTGTTGGGCAGAGCTGCAACTGACCGCTGGAGTTCAGCTCTCGCCGGACGGCAGAAGGCGAAGAACGAAGCCCCTTGCGAGCGGCGCAGTGCAGCGAAGAGCTCTCCGAATTCGCCGCTAGCTCCACGGTCCTTCTCAGCTGCGAGTAGCAGCGCTCGCAGTACACAGAGCTTCGCAAGGCCCGAAGAGCCGGAGGGAAGTATCGCACACGCAAATGTGCCAGGACAGAGACGTGTTCTACGTTGTCCCCTCTCGTCGTGCAGTTTGGGCCTCTGCTGCTTCTGCTGTTAGGAATCGCTCCTCGAAAGGCGAGCGAGAGCGTCCTTCCGGGTGCATTGCACTGAGTCGAGTGCTCGCTCGGGACTTTGCTCTCGGGGCCAAGGCAAGAGGGCGTGCTTGCCCGCAGAACTGAGAACACGCTGTTGGGCAGAGCTGCAACTGACCGCTCGAGTTCAGCTCTCGCCGGACGGCAGAAGGCGAAGAACGAAGCCGCTTGCGAGCGGCGCAGTGCAGCGAAGAGCTCTCCGAATTCGCCGCTAGCTCCACGGTCCTTCTCAGCTGCGAGTAGCAGCGCTCGCAGTACACAGAGCTTCGCAAGGCCCGAAGAGCCGGAGGGAAGTATCGCACACGCAAATGTGCCAGGACAGAGACGTGTTCTACGTTGTCCCCTCTCGTCGTGCAGTTTGTGCCTCTGCTGCTTCTGCTGTTAGGAATCGCTCCTCGAAAGGCGAGCGAGAGCGTCCTTCCGGGTGCATTGCACTGAGTCGAGTGCTCGCTCGGGACTTTGCTCTCGGGGCCAAGGCAAGAGGGCGTGCTTGCCCGCAGAACTGAGAACACGCTGTTGGGCAGAGCTGCAACTGACCGCTCGAGTTCAGCTCTCGCCGGACGGCAGAAGGCGAAGAACGAAGCCCCTTGCGAGCGGCGCAGTGCAGCGAAGAGCTCTCCGAATTCGCCGCTAGCTCCACGGTCCTTCTCAGCTGCGAGTAGCAGCGCTCGCAGTACACAGAGCTTCGCAAGGCCCGAAGAGCCGGAGGGAAGTATCGCACACGCAAATGTGCCAGGACAGAGACGTGTTCTACGTTGTCCCCTCTCGTCGTGCAGTTTGGGCCTCTGCTGCTTCTGCTGTTAGGAATCGCTCCTCGAAAGGCGAGCGAGAGCGTCCTTCCGGGTGCATTGCACTGAGTCGAGTGCTCGCTCGGGACTTTGCTCTCGGGGCCAAGGCAAGAGGGCGTGCTTGCCCGCAGAACTGAGAACACGCTGTTGGGCAGAGCTGCAACTGACCGCTGGAGTTCAGCTCTCGCCGGACGGCAGAAGGCGAAGAACGAAGCCCCTTGCGAGCGGCGCAGTGCAGCGAAGAGCTCTCCGAATTCGCCGCTAGCTCCACGGTCCTTCTCAGCTGCGAGTAGCAGCGCTCGCAGTACACAGAGCTTCGCAAGGCCCGAAGAGCCGGAGGGAAGTATCGCACACGCAAATGTGCCAGGACAGAGACGTGTTCTACGTTGTCCCCTCTCGTCGTGCAGTTTGGGCCTCTGCTGCTTCTGCTGTTAGGAATCGCTCCTCGAAAGGCGAGCGAGAGCGTCCTTCCGGGTGCATTGCACTGAGTCGAGTGCTCGCTCGGGACTTTGCTCTCGGGGCCAAGGCAAGAGGGCGTGCTTGCCCGCAGAACTGAGAACACGCTGTTGGGCAGAGCTGCAACTGACCGCTGGAGTTCAGCTCTCGCCGGACGGCAGAAGGCGAAGAACGAAGCCCCTTGCGAGCGGCGCAGTGCAGCGAAAAGCTCTCCGAATTCGCCGCTAGCTCCACGGTCCTTCTCAGCTGCGAGTAGCAGCGCTCGCAGTACACAGAGCTTCGCAAGGCCCGAAGAGCCGGAGGGAAGTATCGCACACGCAAATGTGCCAGGACAGAGACGTGTTCTACGTTGTCCCCTCTCGTCGTGCAGTTTGTGCCTCTGCTGCTTCTGCTGTTAGGAATCGCTCCTCGAAAGGCGAGCGAGAGCGTCCTTCCGGGTGCATTGCACTGAGTCGAGTGCTCGCTCGGGACTTTGCTCTCGGGGCCAAGGCAAGAGGGCGTGCTTGCCCGCAGAACTGAGAACACGCTGTTGGGCAGAGCTGCAACTGACCGCTGGAGTTCAGCTCTCGCCGGACGGCAGAAGGCGAAGAACGAAGCCCCTTGCGAGCGGCGCAGTGCAGCGAAGAGCTCTCCGAATTCGCCGCTAGCTCCACGGTCCTTCTCAGCTGCGAGTAGCAGCGCTCGCAGTACACAGAGCTTCGCAAGGCCCGAAGAGCCGGAGGGAAGTATCGCACACGCAAATGTGCCAGGACAGAGACGTGTTCTACGTTGTCCCCTCTCGTCGTGCAGTTTGGGCCTCTGCTGCTTCTGCTGTTAGGAATCGCTCCTCGAAAGGCGAGCGAGAGCGTCCTTCCGGGTGCATTGCACTGAGTCGAGTGCTCGCTCGGGACTTTGCTCTCGGGGCCAAGGCAAGAGGGCGTGCTTGCCCGCAGAACTGAGAACACGCTGTTGGGCAGAGCTGCAACTGACCGCTCGAGTTCAGCTCTCGCCGGACGGCAGAAGGCGAAGAACGAAGCCCCTTGCGAGCGGCGCAGTGCAGCGAAGAGCTCTCCGAATTCGCCGCTAGCTCCACGGTCCTTCTCAGCTGCGAGTAGCAGCGCTCGCAGTACACAGAGCTTCGCAAGGCCCGAAGAGCCGGAGGGAAGTATCGCACACGCAAATGTGCCAGGACAGAGACGTGTTCTACGTTGTCCCCTCTCGTCGTGCAGTTTGGGCCTCTGCTGCTTCTGCTGTTAGGAATCGCTCCTCGAAAGGCGAGCGAGAGCGTCCTTCCGGGTGCATTGCACTGAGTCGAGTGCTCGCTCGGGACTTTGCTCTCGGGGCCAAGGCAAGAGGGCGTGCTTGCCCGCAGAACTGAGAACACGCTGTTGGGCAGAGCTGCAACTGACCGCTCGAGTTCAGCTCTCGCCGGACGGCAGAAGGCGAAGAACGAAGCCCCTTGCGAGCGGCGCAGTGCAGCGAAGAGCTCTCCGAATTCGCCGCTAGCTCCACGGTCCTTCTCAGCTGCGAGTAGCAGCGCTCGCAGTACACAGAGCTTCGCAAGGCCCGAAGAGCCGGAGGGAAGTATCGCACACGCAAATGTGCCAGGACAGAGACGTGTTCTACGTTGTCCCCTCTCGTCGTGCAGTTTGTGCCTCTGCTGCTTCTGCTGTTAGGAATCGCTCCTCGAAAGGCGAGCGAGAGCGTCCTTCCGGGTGCATTGCACTGAGTCGAGTGCTCGCTCGGGACTTTGCTCTCGGGGCCAAGGCAAGAGGGCGTGCTTGCCCGCAGAACTGAGAACACGCTGTTGGGCAGAGCTGCAACTGACCGCTCGAGTTCAGCTCTCGCCGGACGGCAGAAGGCGAAGAACGAAGCCCCTTGCGAGCGGCGCAGTGCAGCGAAGAGCTCTCCGAATTCGCCGCTAGCTCCACGGTCCTTCTCAGCTGCGAGTAGCAGCGCTCGCAGTACACAGAGCTTCGCAAGGCCCGAAGAGCCGGAGGGAAGTATCGCACACGCAAATGTGCCAGGACAGAGACGTGTTCTACGTTGTCCCCTCTCGTCGTGCAGTTTGGGCCTCTGCTGCTTCTGCTGTTAGGAATCGCTCCTCGAAAGGCGAGCGAGAGCGTCCTTCCGGGTGCATTGCACTGAGTCGAGTGCTCGCTCGGGACTTTGCTCTCGGGGCCAAGGCAAGAGGGCGTGCTTGCCCGCAGAACTGAGAACACGCTGTTGGGCAGAGCTGCAACTGACCGCTCGAGTTCAGCTCTCGCCGGACGGCAGAAGGCGAAGAACGAAGCCGCTTGCGAGCGGCGCAGTGCAGCGAAGAGCTCTCCGAATTCGCCGCTAGCTCCACGGTCCTTCTCAGCTGCGAGTAGCAGCGCTCGCAGTACACAGAGCTTCGCAAGGCCCGAAGAGCCGGAGGGAAGTATCGCACACGCAAATGTGCCAGGACAGAGACGTGTTCTACGTTGTCCCCTCTCGTCGTGCAGTTTGTGCCTCTGCTGCTTCTGCTGTTAGGAATCGCTCCTCGAAAGGCGAGCGAGAGCGTCCTTCCGGGTGCATTGCACTGAGTCGAGTGCTCGCTCGGGACTTTGCTCTCGGGGCCAAGGCAAGAGGGCGTGCTTGCCCGCAGAACTGAGAACACGCTGTTGGGCAGAGCTGCAACTGACCGCTGGAGTTCAGCTCTCGCCGGACGGCAGAAGGCGAAGAACGAAGCCCCTTGCGAGCGGCGCAGTGCAGCGAAGAGCTCTCCGAATTCGCCGCTAGCTCCACGGTCCTTCTCAGCTGCGAGTAGCAGCGCTCGCAGTACACAGAGCTTCGCAAGGCCCGAAGAGCCGGAGGGAAGTATCGCAAACGCAAATGTGCCAGGACAGAGACGTGTTCTACGTTGTCCCCTCTCGTCGTGCAGTTTGGGCCTCTGCTGCTTCTGCTGTTAGGAATCGCTCCTCGAAAGGCGAGCGAGAGCGTCCTTCCGGGTGCATTGCACTGAGTCGAGTGCTCGCTCGGGACTTTGCTCTCGGGGCCAAGGCAAGAGGGCGTGCTTGCCCGCAGAACTGAGAACACGCTGTTGGGCAGAGCTGCAACTGACCGCTGGAGTTCAGCTCTCGCCGGACGGCAGAAGGCGAAGAACGAAGCCCCTTGCGAGCGGCGCAGTGCAGCGAAGAGCTCTCCGAATTCGCCGCTAGCTCCACGGTCCTTCTCAGCTGCGAGTAGCAGCGCTCGCAGTACACAGAGCTTCGCAAGGCCCGAAGAGCCGGAGGGAAGTATCGCACACGCAAATGTGCCAGGACAGAGACGTGTTCTACGTTGTCCCCTCTCGTCGTGCAGTTTGGGCCTCTGCTGCTTCTGCTGTTAGGAATCGCTCCTCGAAAGGCGAGCGAGAGCGTCCTTCCGGGTGCATTGCACTGAGTCGAGTGCTCGCTCGGGACTTTGCTCTCGGGGCCAAGGCAAGAGGGCGTGCTTGCCCGCAGAACTGAGAACACGCTGTTGGGCAGAGCTGCAACTGACCGCTGGAGTTCAGCTCTCGCCGGACGGCAGAAGGCGAAGAACGAAGCCCCTTGCGAGCGGCGCAGTGCAGCGAAAAGCTCTCCGAATTCGCCGCTAGCTCCACGGTCCTTCTCAGCTGCGAGTAGCAGCGCTCGCAGTACACAGAGCTTCGCAAGGCCCGAAGAGCCGGAGGGAAGTATCGCACACGCAAATGTGCCAGGACAGAGACGTGTTCTACGTTGTCCCCTCTCGTCGTGCAGTTTGTGCCTCTGCTGCTTCTGCTGTTAGGAATCGCTCCTCGAAAGGCGAGCGAGAGCGTCCTTCCGGGTGCATTGCACTGAGTCGAGTGCTCGCTCGGGACTTTGCTCTCGGGGCCAAGGCAAGAGGGCGTGCTTGCCCGCAGAACTGAGAACACGCTGTTGGGCAGAGCTGCAACTGACCGCTGGAGTTCAGCTCTCGCCGGACGGCAGAAGGCGAAGAACGAAGCCCCTTGCGAGCGGCGCAGTGCAGCGAAGAGCTCTCCGAATTCGCCGCTAGCTCCACGGTCCTTCTCAGCTGCGAGTAGCAGCGCTCGCAGTACACAGAGCTTCGCAAGGCCCGAAGAGCCGGAGGGAAGTATCGCACACGCAAATGTGCCAGGACAGAGACGTGTTCTACGTTGTCCCCTCTCGTCGTGCAGTTTGGGCCTCTGCTGCTTCTGCTGTTAGGAATCGCTCCTCGAAAGGCGAGCGAGAGCGTCCTTCCGGGTGCATTGCACTGAGTCGAGTGCTCGCTCGGGACTTTGCTCTCGGGGCCAAGGCAAGAGGGCGTGCTTGCCCGCAGAACTGAGAACACGCTGTTGGGCAGAGCTGCAACTGACCGCTCGAGTTCAGCTCTCGCCGGACGGCAGAAGGCGAAGAACGAAGCCCCTTGCGAGCGGCGCAGTGCAGCGAAGAGCTCTCCGAATTCGCCGCTAGCTCCACGGTCCTTCTCAGCTGCGAGTAGCAGCGCTCGCAGTACACAGAGCTTCGCAAGGCCCGAAGAGCCGGAGGGAAGTATCGCACACGCAAATGTGCCAGGACAGAGACGTGTTCTACGTTGTCCCCTCTCGTCGTGCAGTTTGGGCCTCTGCTGCTTCTGCTGTTAGGAATCGCTCCTCGAAAGGCGAGCGAGAGCGTCCTTCCGGGTGCATTGCACTGAGTCGAGTGCTCGCTCGGGACTTTGCTCTCGGGGCCAAGGCAAGAGGGCGTGCTTGCCCGCAGAACTGAGAACACGCTGTTGGGCAGAGCTGCAACTGACCGCTCGAGTTCAGCTCTCGCCGGACGGCAGAAGGCGAAGAACGAAGCCCCTTGCGAGCGGCGCAGTGCAGCGAAGAGCTCTCCGAATTCGCCGCTAGCTCCACGGTCCTTCTCAGCTGCGAGTAGCAGCGCTCGCAGTACACAGAGCTTCGCAAGGCCCGAAGAGCCGGAGGGAAGTATCGCACACGCAAATGTGCCAGGACAGAGACGTGTTCTACGTTGTCCCCTCTCGTCGTGCAGTTTGTGCCTCTGCTGCTTCTGCTGTTAGGAATCGCTCCTCGAAAGGCGAGCGAGAGCGTCCTTCCGGGTGCATTGCACTGAGTCGAGTGCTCGCTCGGGACTTTGCTCTCGGGGCCAAGGCAAGAGGGCGTGCTTGCCCGCAGAACTGAGAACACGCTGTTGGGCAGAGCTGCAACTGACCGCTCGAGTTCAGCTCTCGCCGGACGGCAGAAGGCGAAGAACGAAGCCCCTTGCGAGCGGCGCAGTGCAGCGAAGAGCTCTCCGAATTCGCCGCCAGCTCCACGGTCCTTCTCAGCTGCGAGTAGCAGCGCTCGCAGTACACAGAGCTTCGCAAGGCCCGAAGAGCCGGAGGGAAGTATCGCACACGCAAATGTGCCAGGACAGAGACGTGTTCTACGTTGTCCCCTCTCGTCGTGCAGTTTGTGCCTCTGCTGCTTCTGCTGTTAGGAATCGCTCCTCGAAAGGCGAGCGAGAGCGTCCTTCCGGGTGCATTGCACTGAGTCGAGTGCTCGCTCGGGACTTTGCTCTCGGGGCCAAGGCAAGAGGGCGTGCTTGCCCGCAGAACTGAGAACACGCTGTTGGGCAGAGCTGCAACTGACCGCTCGAGTTCAGCTCTCGCCGGACGGCAGAAGGCGAAGAACGAAGCCGCTTGCGAGCGGCGCAGTGCAGCGAAGAGCTCTCCGAATTCGCCGCCAGCTCCACGGTCCTTCTCAGCTGCGAGTAGCAGCGCTCGCAGTACACAGAGCTTCGCAAGGCCCGAAGAGCCGGAGGGAAGTATCGCACACGCAAATGTGCCAGGACAGAGACGTGTTCTACGTTGTCCCCTCTCGTCGTGCAGTTTGTGCCTCTGCTGCTTCTGCTGTTAGGAATCGCTCCTCGAAAGGCGAGCGAGAGCGTCCTTCCGGGTGCATTGCACTGAGTCGAGTGCTCGCTCGGGACTTTGCTCTCGGGGCCAAGGCAAGAGGGCGTGCTTGCCCGCAGAACTGAGAACACGCTGTTGGGCAGAGCTGCAACTGACCGCTGGAGTTCAGCTCTCGCCGGACGGCAGAAGGCGAAGAACGAAGCCGCTTGCGAGCGGCGCAGTGCAGCGAAGAGCTCTCCGAATTCGCCGCCAGCTCCACGGTCCTTCTCAGCTGCGAGTAGCAGCGCTCGCAGTACACAGAGCTTCGCAAGGCCCGAAGAGCCGGAGGGAAGTATCGCACACGCAAATGTGCCAGGACAGAGACGTGTTCTACGTTGTCCCCTCTCGTCGTGCAGTTTGTGCCTCTGCTGCTTCTGCTGTTAGGAATCGCTCCTCGAAAGGCGAGCGAGAGCGTCCTTCCGGGTGCATTGCACTGAGTCGAGTGCTCGCTCGGGACTTTGCTCTCGGGGCCAAGGCAAGAGGGCGTGCTTGCCCGCAGAACTGAGAACACGCTGTTGGGCAGAGCTGCAACTGACCGCTCGAGTTCAGCTCTCGCCGGACGGCAGAAGGCGAAGAACGAAGCCGCTTGCGAGCGGCGCAGTGCAGCGAAGAGCTCTCCGAATTCGCCGCTAGCTCCACGGTCCTTCTCAGCTGCGAGTAGCAGCGCTCGCAGTACACAGAGCTTCGCAAGGCCCGAAGAGCCGGAGGGAAGTATCGCACACGCAAATGTGCCAGGACAGAGACGTGTTCTACGTTGTCCCCTCTCGTCGTGCAGTTTGTGCCTCTGCTGCTTCTGCTGTTAGGAATCGCTCCTCGAAAGGCGAGCGAGAGCGTCCTTCCGGGTGCATTGCACTGAGTCGAGTGCTCGCTCGGGACTTTGCTCTCGGGGCCAAGGCAAGAGGGCGTGCTTGCCCGCAGAACTGAGAACACGCTGTTGGGCAGAGCTGCAACTGACCGCTCGAGTTCAGCTCTCGCCGGACGGCAGAAGGCGAAGAACGAAGCCGCTTGCGAGCGGCGCAGTGCAGCGAAGAGCTCTCCGAATTCGCCGCTAGCTCCACGGTCCTTCTCAGCTGCGAGTAGCAGCGCTCGCAGTACACAGAGCTTCGCAAGGCCCGAAGAGCCGGAGGGAAGTATCGCACACGCAAATGTGCCAGGACAGAGACGTGTTCTACGTTGTCCCCTCTCGTCGTGCAGTTTGTGCCTCTGCTGCTTCTGCTGTTAGGAATCGCTCCTCGAAAGGCGAGCGAGAGCGTCCTTCCGGGTGCATTGCACTGAGTCGAGTGCTCGCTCGGGACTTTGCTCTCGGGGCCAAGGCAAGAGGGCGTGCTTGCCCGCAGAACTGAGAACACGCTGTTGGGCAGAGCTGCAACTGACCGCTGGAGTTCAGCTCTCGCCGGACGGCAGAAGGCGAAGAACGAAGCCCCTTGCGAGCGGCGCAGTGCAGCGAAGAGCTCTCCGAATTCGCCGCTAGCTCCACGGTCCTTCTCAGCTGCGAGTAGCAGCGCTCGCAGTACACAGAGCTTCGCAAGGCCCGAAGAGCCGGAGGGAAGTATCGCACACGCAAATGTGCCAGGACAGAGACGTGTTCTACGTTGTCCCCTCTCGTCGTGCAGTTTGTGCCTCTGCTGCTTCTGCTGTTAGGAATCGCTCCTCGAAAGGCGAGCGAGAGCGTCCTTCCGGGTGCATTGCACTGAGTCGAGTGCTCGCTCGGGACTTTGCTCTCGGGGCCAAGGCAAGAGGGCGTGCTTGCCCGCAGAACTGAGAACACGCTGTTGGGCAGAGCTGCAACTGACCGCTGGAGTTCAGCTCTCGCCGGACGGCAGAAGGCGAAGAACGAAGCCCCTTGCGAGCGGCGCAGTGCAGCGAAGAGCTCTCCGAATTCGCCGCTAGCTCCACGGTCCTTCTCAGCTGCGAGTAGCAGCGCTCGCAGTACACAGAGCTTCGCAAGGCCCGAAGAGCCGGAGGGAAGTATCGCACACGCAAATGTGCCAGGACAGAGACGTGTTCTACGTTGTCCCCTCTCGTCGTGCAGTTTGGGCCTCTGCTGCTTCTGCTGTTAGGAATCGCTCCTCGAAAGGCGAGCGAGAGCGTCCTTCCGGGTGCATTGCACTGAGTCGAGTGCTCGCTCGGGACTTTGCTCTCGGGGCCAAGGCAAGAGGGCGTGCTTGCCCGCAGAACTGAGAACACGCTGTTGGGCAGAGCTGCAACTGACCGCTCGAGTTCAGCTCTCGCCGGACGGCAGAAGGCGAAGAACGAAGCCGCTTGCGAGCGGCGCAGTGCAGCGAAGAGCTCTCCGAATTCGCCGCTAGCTCCACGGTCCTTCTCAGCTGCGAGTAGCAGCGCTCGCAGTACACAGAGCTTCGCAAGGCCCGAAGAGCCGGAGGGAAGTATCGCACACGCAAATGTGCCAGGACAGAGACGTGTTCTACGTTGTCCCCTCTCGTCGTGCAGTTTGTGCCTCTGCTGCTTCTGCTGTTAGGAATCGCTCCTCGAAAGGCGAGCGAGAGCGTCCTTCCGGGTGCATTGCACTGAGTCGAGTGCTCGCTCGGGACTTTGCTCTCGGGGCCAAGGCAAGAGGGCGTGCTTGCCCGCAGAACTGAGAACACGCTGTTGGGCAGAGCTGCAACTGACCGCTCGAGTTCAGCTCTCGCCGGACGGCAGAAGGCGAAGAACGAAGCCGCTTGCGAGCGGCGCAGTGCAGCGAAGAGCTCTCCGAATTCGCCGCTAGCTCCACGGTCCTTCTCAGCTGCGAGTAGCAGCGCTCGCAGTACACAGAGCTTCGCAAGGCCCGAAGAGCCGGAGGGAAGTATCGCACACGCAAATGTGCCAGGACAGAGACGTGTTCTACGTTGTCCCCTCTCGTCGTGCAGTTTGTGCCTCTGCTGCTTCTGCTGTTAGGAATCGCTCCTCGAAAGGCGAGCGAGAGCGTCCTTCCGGGTGCATTGCACTGAGTCGAGTGCTCGCTCGGGACTTTGCTCTCGGGGCCAAGGCAAGAGGGCGTGCTTGCCCGCAGAACTGAGAACACGCTGTTGGGCAGAGCTGCAACTGACCGCTGGAGTTCAGCTCTCGCCGGACGGCAGAAGGCGAAGAACGAAGCCCCTTGCGAGCGGCGCAGTGCAGCGAAGAGCTCTCCGAATTCGCCGCTAGCTCCACGGTCCTTCTCAGCTGCGAGTAGCAGCGCTCGCAGTACACAGAGCTTCGCAAGGCCCGAAGAGCCGGAGGGAAGTATCGCACACGCAAATGTGCCAGGACAGAGACGTGTTCTACGTTGTCCCCTCTCGTCGTGCAGTTTGTGCCTCTGCTGCTTCTGCTGTTAGGAATCGCTCCTCGAAAGGCGAGCGAGAGCGTCCTTCCGGGTGCATTGCACTGAGTCGAGTGCTCGCTCGGGACTTTGCTCTCGGGGCCAAGGCAAGAGGGCGTGCTTGCCCGCAGAACTGAGAACACGCTGTTGGGCAGAGCTGCAACTGACCGCTGGAGTTCAGCTCTCGCCGGACGGCAGAAGGCGAAGAACGAAGCCCCTTGCGAGCGGCGCAGTGCAGCGAAGAGCTCTCCGAATTCGCCGCTAGCTCCACGGTCCTTCTCAGCTGCGAGTAGCAGCGCTCGCAGTACACAGAGCTTCGCAAGGCCCGAAGAGCCGGAGGGAAGTATCGCACACGCAAATGTGCCAGGACAGAGACGTGTTCTACGTTGTCCCCTCTCGTCGTGCAGTTTGGGCCTCTGCTGCTTCTGCTGTTAGGAATCGCTCCTCGAAAGGCGAGCGAGAGCGTCCTTCCGGGTGCATTGCACTGAGTCGAGTGCTCGCTCGGGACTTTGCTCTCGGGGCCAAGGCAAGAGGGCGTGCTTGCCCGCAGAACTGAGAACACGCTGTTGGGCAGAGCTGCAACTGACCGCTGGAGTTCAGCTCTCGCCGGACGGCAGAAGGCGAAGAACGAAGCCCCTTGCGAGCGGCGCAGTGCAGCGAAGAGCTCTCCGAATTCGCCGCTAGCTCCACGGTCCTTCTCAGCTGCGAGTAGCAGCGCTCGCAGTACACAGAGCTTCGCAAGGCCCGAAGAGCCGGAGGGAAGTATCGCACACGCAAATGTGCCAGGACAGAGACGTGTTCTACGTTGTCCCCTCTCGTCGTGCAGTTTGTGCCTCTGCTGCTTCTGCTGTTAGGAATCGCTCCTCGAAAGGCGAGCGAGAGCGTCCTTCCGGGTGCATTGCACTGAGTCGAGTGCTCGCTCGGGACTTTGCTCTCGGGGCCAAGGCAAGAGGGCGTGCTTGCCCGCAGAACTGAGAACACGCTGTTGGGCAGAGCTGCAACTGACCGCTGGAGTTCAGCTCTCGCCGGACGGCAGAAGGCGAAGAACGAAGCCCCTTGCGAGCGGCGCAGTGCAGCGAAGAGCTCTCCGAATTCGCCGCTAGCTCCACGGTCCTTCTCAGCTGCGAGTAGCAGCGCTCGCAGTACACAGAGCTTCGCAAGGCCCGAAGAGCCGGAGGGAAGTATCGCACACGCAAATGTGCCAGGACAGAGACGTGTTCTACGTTGTCCCCTCTCGTCGTGCAGTTTGTGCCTCTGCTGCTTCTGCTGTTAGGAATCGCTCCTCGAAAGGCGAGCGAGAGCGTCCTTCCGGGTGCATTGCACTGAGTCGAGTGCTCGCTCGGGACTTTGCTCTCGGGGCCAAGGCAAGAGGGCGTGCTTGCCCGCAGAACTGAGAACACGCTGTTGGGCAGAGCTGCAACTGACCGCTCGAGTTCAGCTCTCGCCGGACGGCAGAAGGCGAAGAACGAAGCCGCTTGCGAGCGGCGCAGTGCAGCGAAGAGCTCTCCGAATTCGCCGCTAGCTCCACGGTCCTTCTCAGCTGCGAGTAGCAGCGCTCGCAGTACACAGAGCTTCGCAAGGCCCGAAGAGCCGGAGGGAAGTATCGCACACGCAAATGTGCCAGGACAGAGACGTGTTCTACGTTGTCCCCTCTCGTCGTGCAGTTTGTGCCTCTGCTGCTTCTGCTGTTAGGAATCGCTCCTCGAAAGGCGAGCGAGAGCGTCCTTCCGGGTGCATTGCACTGAGTCGAGTGCTCGCTCGGGACTTTGCTCTCGGGGCCAAGGCAAGAGGGCGTGCTTGCCCGCAGAACTGAGAACACGCTGTTGGGCAGAGCTGCAACTGACCGCTGGAGTTCAGCTCTCGCCGGACGGCAGAAGGCGAAGAACGAAGCCCCTTGCGAGCGGCGCAGTGCAGCGAAGAGCTCTCCGAATTCGCCGCTAGCTCCACGGTCCTTCTCAGCTGCGAGTAGCAGCGCTCGCAGTACACAGAGCTTCGCAAGGCCCGAAGAGCCGGAGGGAAGTATCGCACACGCAAATGTGCCAGGACAGAGACGTGTTCTACGTTGTCCCCTCTCGTCGTGCAGTTTGTGCCTCTGCTGCTTCTGCTGTTAGGAATCGCTCCTCGAAAGGCGAGCGAGAGCGTCCTTCCGGGTGCATTGCACTGAGTCGAGTGCTCGCTCGGGACTTTGCTCTCGGGGCCAAGGCAAGAGGGCGTGCTTGCCCGCAGAACTGAGAACACGCTGTTGGGCAGAGCTGCAACTGACCGCTGGAGTTCAGCTCTCGCCGGACGGCAGAAGGCGAAGAACGAAGCCCCTTGCGAGCGGCGCAGTGCAGCGAAGAGCTCTCCGAATTCGCCGCTAGCTCCACGGTCCTTCTCAGCTGCGAGTAGCAGCGCTCGCAGTACACAGAGCTTCGCAAGGCCCGAAGAGCCGGAGGGAAGTATCGCACACGCAAATGTGCCAGGACAGAGACGTGTTCTACGTTGTCCCCTCTCGTCGTGCAGTTTGGGCCTCTGCTGCTTCTGCTGTTAGGAATCGCTCCTCGAAAGGCGAGCGAGAGCGTCCTTCCGGGTGCATTGCACTGAGTCGAGTGCTCGCTCGGGACTTTGCTCTCGGGGCCAAGGCAAGAGGGCGTGCTTGCCCGCAGAACTGAGAACACGCTGTTGGGCAGAGCTGCAACTGACCGCTCGAGTTCAGCTCTCGCCGGACGGCAGAAGGCGAAGAACGAAGCCGCTTGCGAGCGGCGCAGTGCAGCGAAGAGCTCTCCGAATTCGCCGCTAGCTCCACGGTCCTTCTCAGCTGCGAGTAGCAGCGCTCGCAGTACACAGAGCTTCGCAAGGCCCGAAGAGCCGGAGGGAAGTATCGCACACGCAAATGTGCCAGGACAGAGACGTGTTCTACGTTGTCCCCTCTCGTCGTGCAGTTTGTGCCTCTGCTGCTTCTGCTGTTAGGAATCGCTCCTCGAAAGGCGAGCGAGAGCGTCCTTCCGGGTGCATTGCACTGAGTCGAGTGCTCGCTCGGGACTTTGCTCTCGGGGCCAAGGCAAGAGGGCGTGCTTGCCCGCAGAACTGAGAACACGCTGTTGGGCAGAGCTGCAACTGACCGCTCGAGTTCAGCTCTCGCCGGACGGCAGAAGGCGAAGAACGAAGCCGCTTGCGAGCGGCGCAGTGCAGCGAAGAGCTCTCCGAATTCGCCGCTAGCTCCACGGTCCTTCTCAGCTGCGAGTAGCAGCGCTCGCAGTACACAGAGCTTCGCAAGGCCCGAAGAGCCGGAGGGAAGTATCGCACACGCAAATGTGCCAGGACAGAGACGTGTTCTACGTTGTCCCCTCTCGTCGTGCAGTTTGTGCCTCTGCTGCTTCTGCTGTTAGGAATCGCTCCTCGAAAGGCGAGCGAGAGCGTCCTTCCGGGTGCATTGCACTGAGTCGAGTGCTCGCTCGGGACTTTGCTCTCGGGGCCAAGGCAAGAGGGCGTGCTTGCCCGCAGAACTGAGAACACGCTGTTGGGCAGAGCTGCAACTGACCGCTGGAGTTCAGCTCTCGCCGGACGGCAGAAGGCGAAGAACGAAGCCCCTTGCGAGCGGCGCAGTGCAGCGAAGAGCTCTCCGAATTCGCCGCTAGCTCCACGGTCCTTCTCAGCTGCGAGTAGCAGCGCTCGCAGTACACAGAGCTTCGCAAGGCCCGAAGAGCCGGAGGGAAGTATCGCACACGCAAATGTGCCAGGACAGAGACGTGTTCTACGTTGTCCCCTCTCGTCGTGCAGTTTGTGCCTCTGCTGCTTCTGCTGTTAGGAATCGCTCCTCGAAAGGCGAGCGAGAGCGTCCTTCCGGGTGCATTGCACTGAGTCGAGTGCTCGCTCGGGACTTTGCTCTCGGGGCCAAGGCAAGAGGGCGTGCTTGCCCGCAGAACTGAGAACACGCTGTTGGGCAGAGCTGCAACTGACCGCTGGAGTTCAGCTCTCGCCGGACGGCAGAAGGCGAAGAACGAAGCCCCTTGCGAGCGGCGCAGTGCAGCGAAGAGCTCTCCGAATTCGCCGCTAGCTCCACGGTCCTTCTCAGCTGCGAGTAGCAGCGCTCGCAGTACACAGAGCTTCGCAAGGCCCGAAGAGCCGGAGGGAAGTATCGCACACGCAAATGTGCCAGGACAGAGACGTGTTCTACGTTGTCCCCTCTCGTCGTGCAGTTTGGGCCTCTGCTGCTTCTGCTGTTAGGAATCGCTCCTCGAAAGGCGAGCGAGAGCGTCCTTCCGGGTGCATTGCACTGAGTCGAGTGCTCGCTCGGGACTTTGCTCTCGGGGCCAAGGCAAGAGGGCGTGCTTGCCCGCAGAACTGAGAACACGCTGTTGGGCAGAGCTGCAACTGACCGCTGGAGTTCAGCTCTCGCCGGACGGCAGAAGGCGAAGAACGAAGCCCCTTGCGAGCGGCGCAGTGCAGCGAAGAGCTCTCCGAATTCGCCGCTAGCTCCACGGTCCTTCTCAGCTGCGAGTAGCAGCGCTCGCAGTACACAGAGCTTCGCAAGGCCCGAAGAGCCGGAGGGAAGTATCGCACACGCAAATGTGCCAGGACAGAGACGTGTTCTACGTTGTCCCCTCTCGTCGTGCAGTTTGTGCCTCTGCTGCTTCTGCTGTTAGGAATCGCTCCTCGAAAGGCGAGCGAGAGCGTCCTTCCGGGTGCATTGCACTGAGTCGAGTGCTCGCTCGGGACTTTGCTCTCGGGGCCAAGGCAAGAGGGCGTGCTTGCCCGCAGAACTGAGAACACGCTGTTGGGCAGAGCTGCAACTGACCGCTGGAGTTCAGCTCTCGCCGGACGGCAGAAGGCGAAGAACGAAGCCCCTTGCGAGCGGCGCAGTGCAGCGAAGAGCTCTCCGAATTCGCCGCTAGCTCCACGGTCCTTCTCAGCTGCGAGTAGCAGCGCTCGCAGTACACAGAGCTTCGCAAGGCCCGAAGAGCCGGAGGGAAGTATCGCACACGCAAATGTGCCAGGACAGAGACGTGTTCTACGTTGTCCCCTCTCGTCGTGCAGTTTGGGCCTCTGCTGCTTCTGCTGTTAGGAATCGCTCCTCGAAAGGCGAGCGAGAGCGTCCTTCCGGGTGCATTGCACTGAGTCGAGTGCTCGCTCGGGACTTTGCTCTCGGGGCCAAGGCAAGAGGGCGTGCTTGCCCGCAGAACTGAGAACACGCTGTTGGGCAGAGCTGCAACTGACCGCTCGAGTTCAGCTCTCGCCGGACGGCAGAAGGCGAAGAACGAAGCCGCTTGCGAGCGGCGCAGTGCAGCGAAGAGCTCTCCGAATTCGCCGCTAGCTCCACGGTCCTTCTCAGCTGCGAGTAGCAGCGCTCGCAGTACACAGAGCTTCGCAAGGCCCGAAGAGCCGGAGGGAAGTATCGCACACGCAAATGTGCCAGGACAGAGACGTGTTCTACGTTGTCCCCTCTCGTCGTGCAGTTTGTGCCTCTGCTGCTTCTGCTGTTAGGAATCGCTCCTCGAAAGGCGAGCGAGAGCGTCCTTCCGGGTGCATTGCACTGAGTCGAGTGCTCGCTCGGGACTTTGCTCTCGGGGCCAAGGCAAGAGGGCGTGCTTGCCCGCAGAACTGAGAACACGCTGTTGGGCAGAGCTGCAACTGACCGCTGGAGTTCAGCTCTCGCCGGACGGCAGAAGGCGAAGAACGAAGCCCCTTGCGAGCGGCGCAGTGCAGCGAAGAGCTCTCCGAATTCGCCGCTAGCTCCACGGTCCTTCTCAGCTGCGAGTAGCAGCGCTCGCAGTACACAGAGCTTCGCAAGGCCCGAAGAGCCGGAGGGAAGTATCGCACACGCAAATGTGCCAGGACAGAGACGTGTTCTACGTTGTCCCCTCTCGTCGTGCAGTTTGGGCCTCTGCTGCTTCTGCTGTTAGGAATCGCTCCTCGAAAGGCGAGCGAGAGCGTCCTTCCGGGTGCATTGCACTGAGTCGAGTGCTCGCTCGGGACTTTGCTCTCGGGGCCAAGGCAAGAGGGCGTGCTTGCCCGCAGAACTGAGAACACGCTGTTGGGCAGAGCTGCAACTGACCGCTCGAGTTCAGCTCTCGCCGGACGGCAGAAGGCGAAGAACGAAGCCGCTTGCGAGCGGCGCAGTGCAGCGAAGAGCTCTCCGAATTCGCCGCTAGCTCCACGGTCCTTCTCAGCTGCGAGTAGCAGCGCTCGCAGTACACAGAGCTTCGCAAGGCCCGAAGAGCCGGAGGGAAGTATCGCACACGCAAATGTGCCAGGACAGAGACGTGTTCTACGTTGTCCCCTCTCGTCGTGCAGTTTGTGCCTCTGCTGCTTCTGCTGTTAGGAATCGCTCCTCGAAAGGCGAGCGAGAGCGTCCTTCCGGGTGCATTGCACTGAGTCGAGTGCTCGCTCGGGACTTTGCTCTCGGGGCCAAGGCAAGAGGGCGTGCTTGCCCGCAGAACTGAGAACACGCTGTTGGGCAGAGCTGCAACTGACCGCTGGAGTTCAGCTCTCGCCGGACGGCAGAAGGCGAAGAACGAAGCCCCTTGCGAGCGGCGCAGTGCAGCGAAGAGCTCTCCGAATTCGCCGCTAGCTCCACGGTCCTTCTCAGCTGCGAGTAGCAGCGCTCGCAGTACACAGAGCTTCGCAAGGCCCGAAGAGCCGGAGGGAAGTATCGCACACGCAAATGTGCCAGGACAGAGACGTGTTCTACGTTGTCCCCTCTCGTCGTGCAGTTTGTGCCTCTGCTGCTTCTGCTGTTAGGAATCGCTCCTCGAAAGGCGAGCGAGAGCGTCCTTCCGGGTGCATTGCACTGAGTCGAGTGCTCGCTCGGGACTTTGCTCTCGGGGCCAAGGCAAGAGGGCGTGCTTGCCCGCAGAACTGAGAACACGCTGTTGGGCAGAGCTGCAACTGACCGCTGGAGTTCAGCTCTCGCCGGACGGCAGAAGGCGAAGAACGAAGCCCCTTGCGAGCGGCGCAGTGCAGCGAAGAGCTCTCCGAATTCGCCGCTAGCTCCACGGTCCTTCTCAGCTGCGAGTAGCAGCGCTCGCAGTACACAGAGCTTCGCAAGGCCCGAAGAGCCGGAGGGAAGTATCGCACACGCAAATGTGCCAGGACAGAGACGTGTTCTACGTTGTCCCCTCTCGTCGTGCAGTTTGGGCCTCTGCTGCTTCTGCTGTTAGGAATCGCTCCTCGAAAGGCGAGCGAGAGCGTCCTTCCGGGTGCATTGCACTGAGTCGAGTGCTCGCTCGGGACTTTGCTCTCGGGCCAAGGCAAGAGGGCGTGCTTGCCCGCAGAACTGAGAACACGCTGTTGGGCAGAGCTGCAACTGACCGCTGGAGTTCAGCTCTCGCCGGACGGCAGAAGGCGAAGAACGAAGCCCTTGCGAGCGGCGCAGTGCAGCGAAGAGCTCTCCGAATTCGCCGCTAGCTCCAACGGTCCTTCTCAGCTGCGAGTAGCAGCGCTCGCAGTACACAGAGCTCGCAAGGCCCGAAGAGCCGGAGGGAAGTATCGCACACGCAAATGTGCCAGGGACAGAGACGTGTTCTACGTTGTCCCCTCTCGTCGTGCAGTTTGGGCCTCTGCTGCTTCTGCTGTTAGGAATCGCTCCTCGAAAGGCGAGCGAGAGCGTCCTTCCGGGTGCATTGCACTGAGTCGAGTGCTCGCTCGGGACTTTGCTCTCGGGGCCAAGGCAAGAGGGCGTGCTTGCCCGCAGAACTGAGAACACGCTGTTGGGCAGAGCTGCAACTGACCGCTGGAGTTCAGCTCTCGCCGGACGTCAGAAGGCGAAGAACGAAGCCCCTTGCGAGCGGCGCAGTGCAGCGAAGAGCTCTCCGAATTCGCCGCTAGCTCCACGGTCCTTCTCAGCTGCGAGTAGCAGCGCTCGCAGTACACAGAGCTTCGCAAGGCCGAAGAGCCGGAGGAGAAGTATCGCACACGCAAATGTGCCAGGACAGAGACGTGTTCTACGTTGTCCCCTCTCGTCGTGCAGTTTGTGCCTCTGCTGCTTCTGCTGTTAGGAATCGCTCCTCGAAAGGCGAGCGAGAGCGTCCTTCCGGGTGCATTGCACTGAGTCGAGTGCTCGCTCGGGACTTTGCTCTCGGGGCCAAGGCAAGAGGGCGTGCTTGCCCGCAGAACTGAGAACACGCTGTTGGGCAGAGCTGCAACTGACCGCTGGAGTTCAGCTCTCGCCGGACGGCAGAAGGCGAAGAACGAAGCCCCTTGCGAGCGGCGCAGTGCAGCGAAGAGCTCTCCGAATTCGCCGCTAGCTCCACGGTCCTTCTCAGCTGCGAGTAGCAGCGCTCGCAGTACACAGAGCTTCGCAAGGCCCGAAGAGCCGGAGGGAAGTATCGCACACGCAAATGTGCCAGGACAGAGACGTGTTCTACGTTGTCCCCTCTCGTCGTGCAGTTTTGGGCCTCTGCTGCTTCTGCTGTTAGGAATCGCTCCTCGAAAGGCGAGCGAGAGCGTCCTTCCGGGTGCATTGCACTGAGTCGAGTGCTCGCTCGGGACTTTGCTCTCGGGGCCAAGGCAAGAGGGCGTGCTTGCCCGCAGAACTGAGAACACGCTGTTGGGCAGAGCTGCAACTGACCGCTGGAGTTCAGCTCTCGCCGGACGGCAGAAGGCGAAGAACGAAGCCCTTGCGAGCGGCGCAGTGCAGCGAAGAGCTCTCCGAATTCGCCGCTAGCTCCACGGTCCTTCTCAGCTGCGAGTAGCAGCGCTCGCAGTACACAGAGCTTCGCAAGGCCCGAAGAGCCGGAGGGAAGTATCGCACACGCAAATGTGCCAGGACAGAGACGTGTTCTACGTTGTCCCCTCTCGTCGTGCAGTTTGTGCCTCTGCTGCTTCTGCTGTTAGGAATCGCTCCTCGAAAGGCGAGCGAGAGCGTCCTTCCGGGTGCATTGCACTGAGTCGAGTGCTCGCTCGGGACTTTGCTCTCGGGGCCAAGGCAAGAGGGCGTGCTTGCCCGCAGAACTGAGAACACGCTGTTGGGCAGAGCTGCAACTGACCGCTCA
>NW_028276229.1:0-34803 GCF_052056855.1 Sturnus vulgaris | reverse complement strand
TAAAATCAGTGAGAAATGGGGAAAAAAATCCATGAAAAATGGGGGAACAAATCAGTGAGCAACGGGGAAAAGTGGGGAAAAGTTAATTGAGAAATGGGGAAAAAAATCCCTGAAGAATGGGGGAAAAAATCAGTGAGAAATGGGGGAAAGTGGGGAAAAAATCCGTGAGAAATGGGGGAAAAATCAGTGAGAAATGGGTGGGGAAATTCCATGAAAAATGGCGAAAGAAATCAGTGAGAAATGGGGAAAAATGGGTAAAAAATCAGTGCGAAATGGGGGGGGGGGAGGGGGGGGGGAAATCAATGAGAAATCGGGGAAAAACATAAGTAAGAAACGGGGGGGGGGGAAATCCATGAAAAATGGGGAAAAATCAGTGGGAAATGGGGATAAATCTGGAAAAAATCCATGAAAAATGGGGGAAAATATCAGTGAGAAATGGGGGAAAATGGGGAAAAAGTCAGTGAGAAATGGGGAAAAATCAGTGAAAAACGGGGGGAAAACTCCATGAAGAATGGGAAAAAAAAATCAGTGAGAAATGGGGGAAAAAATCCCTGAAAAATGGGGGGAAATATCAGTGAGAAATGGGAAAAAAATGGGGAAAAAAATCATTGATAAATCGGGGGAAAAATCAGTGTGAAAGGGGGGGAAAAATCGGGATCGGGGACGTGGACCGGGACTGGGATCGGGGACCGGGACGGGGAAATGGGACAGGGACCGGGATCGCGGACGGGGACCTGGGACAGGGACCGGAACCGGGATCGGGGACGGGGACTGGAGACAGGGACCGGGACCGGGATCGGGGACGGGGACTGGAGACAGGGACCAGGACCGGGATTGGGGACTGGGACCAGGACCGTGATCGGGTTCCGGGACGGGGAACTGGGACTGGGACCAGGATCGGGGACCGGAACCGGGGACTGGGACCGGGACCAGGACTGGGGACGGGGACTGGGGACAGTGACCGGGACTGCAATCGGCACCGCCCCCCGAACCGCTCCCGGAACCGCTCCCCGGGCTACCCCGGCACGGCGACCGGGAACGCCCCCGGCACCGCCCCCGGTGCCGCCCCCGGCACTGCCCCGGCACCGCCCCGGGTAGCGCCCCCGGCACCGCCCCCGGGGCGGGCCGCCGAACGCACGCGATGACGCGCGGGGGGCGGGACGGCGCGGGGCGGTGACGCGCTTCATGCCAGGAGCAGGGCCCGGGTGCGACGAAGACGGGAGCGGGACGACCCGATACCGCGCGGGGCCGCGGGCCCGTGCGGAGCCCGGCCCGCTGGGTAGGGGCCGCCAATGGCACCGGGGCTTCTGCTTCGGCTTCTGTCCGTGTCGGCGGGGAGGCCCCAGCCAGCGGTGCCCCTCTCCCTCGGCGGCACGGGCGTGGAACTCGGCATCGGGCGCTGCATCGCCGCGGACAGCAGGGGGCGCACGGGTACCGATACTGCCATGGGGCCCGGCGCTGCTCTCCTGCTCCGCCGCCAGGCGGCGCTGCGCTGCCGTCCTGCCGCGCCTCCGGGCACGCTCGGTTTCCTCGGGGCCCTCGGGACCGGCCGGGACGCGGGGACTGCCCGTGCGGACCCGGGGACCCCGGGCCCCGCCTGTCCCGCCGCTGCGGAGGCGGGGGATGCTTTATGGGACTGCCCGAGCTGGCAGTGCCGGGTCTGGGGCGTTGGGGCGCGCCTTGGGGGGCTGCGGGTGCGCTCGTTTCCTCTTCTGCATGGCCTTCTGTGTGAGCATCTCTCGTGGCGACTGCTCTTGGAGAGTCAAACCCCTCCTCCTAAGTGGTCTCAGGAGCCTGGCAGGGTGAGTTTTGTTTCACAGGGGAAAGGGCCACTGGTCGTGTCCAGAGACCTGTGCACCCAGCCAGGTTTCTGCCTGATAAAATTCCAAATGGATGAGGATTTCTCCCAGCCCC
This sequence comes from Sturnus vulgaris, assembly GCF_052056855.1. Taxonomy (NCBI): domain Eukaryota; kingdom Metazoa; phylum Chordata; class Aves; order Passeriformes; family Sturnidae; genus Sturnus; species Sturnus vulgaris. The sequence goes on along the minus strand of NW_028276229.1, from coordinate 32,889 downwards.
AAGCTGCCCCCACCTGTAACCCTGGCTGCCTTTGGGGTGCCCAAAGCCTCCTCTGTGCAGATCTCAGGAACCTGGGAGGGGTGAACAATGTTGCACAGGGAAAAACCCCACAGATTTTATCTCCGGGCCCGGGGCCAGGAGCAGGCATTTGCGTGCTATAATTCCAGAAGGAGCACGGTGTCTCCCAGACCCAAGCCGCATCCAGCTGTGACCCAGCTGCTCTTGGAGTGCCAAAAGCCTCCTCGTAGCTGATCTCAGGAACCCTGGAAGGGTGAGTTTGGTTTCACAGGGAAAAGGCCTCAGTTTGTGTCCAGAGATCAAATAAGGGACTCTGCTTTTCCTCTAGTTCTCCTTCCTGTTTTCACCTGGGCTAGAAGGATGGGCATGGCCTGTATTTCTCATATCAAAGTGATGTTACTAAATTTGTCCAGAAGTTCTGATATTATTTTTATTAGTAGTAGTAATTTTCTGATAGAAAACACTCTCATTTTGCCTTTCCCACGTTGTTTCCAGGTGCTGCCCAGGATGGACATCCGTGGTCTCAGACAGTGATTCCCGAGGAGCAAGGAAAGCCTTTTCCTCACCTGCACAGTTCAGGTGGATGGGACAGAATTGGTGTGGCCTGACAAGGCAGGAAAAGCTGTCTGTGTTCTGGAGTGCCTTGAAAGCTTTCTCCGTCAGGTTTGGAAGGGGTTTCTCTTTGGGATTTCTTGTGATGCAGCACCACGGGTATCCCTTTGTGCCAAGTCCAGTGCTAAAGGATTGAAGAACTGACAAGTGGGGTCTGGGATGAAAATGCCGCTAATAAAATTAAGCAAAGAATACAATAAGAGAAATGAGCATCCTTTTAATGTCTGAAATAGTTAGGAATAAAAATGCTGGAAAAGGGCACTCTGAATTGGTGTCACTTGTCATGGATAAAACCCCAGAGTGAGGAATCAGAGCAGAAGTTGAGAGCTGGAATCCTTCTGCAGTCGACTTAATTTTCTTTTCCTCCTCTCTTTCAGGACAGGAAGAATCACGACTCTCCTGCCATCTTTGCCAAGAGCTGTGGTGTTTGAGCAGCCAAAGCCCAGAGGCTTCAGCACCAGAGGTCTGAGCCTGGAGGGCTCCTGGTGCTGCCCGTGCTGTGGGCTATGTCAGAGGATGCAGGGTTCCTCTTTGCCTCCCTGCTGGGATTAACTGCCATGGGAATGTGGGATCTGGGTGAAACTCCAGCTCTCCTGGTGTTCAGGGGAGCAAGGTCTGAGGGACTCCTCTCTGGGGATGTGCGGTGAAGGACTGAATAGTGTGGAAGGAGAGTATTTATAAACTGTATCACTGTTTCTCCCAAAATTGGGGTGGAGCACTGATGGGGGCGGTTGGGTTTGGTCTGGGCCGGCTATTCTTTGTGCAATTTTTAAATTCTCTTGTATGATTTACTGTCCGGTATCTTTCTAACAAAAGCTGACATAAATTTAGATTAAGGATTAGAACTTGGCTCCATTCATTGCAAACATTTGACAAGGCTGGAGGACTGGGGTGGTGACTGCTCTCAGGAAAGGTTACTTATTAATACTGTGTCAGATTTCCCGCAGTGACTGTCAGGCCTGCATGGCTGTGAGTTCGTGCTCTTCTCACTGGGGAAATAAGTTCAGCAAAATTAGAAATGTTAGGAAAATCCAGCCAAAAATTCCACCTCTGTACCCCCTAAGTTTTCCCAGTTTTTCCCAGCTAGGAGCTGCACAGAAGTCAGGCAGGGGAAGTGACAACAGGGAACAGCTGAAAAATTCAAAGGCACAAAGAGGAAAGGGGAAAGGTTTCAGAAAACAATTCTATGGTCTAAGAATAATTTCTGATTCCCTACTGAGAAGAACACGAACTCACAGCCATTCAGGCCTGACAGTCCCCTGCAGTGAGAGCTCAGCACACATCCACAGAGGCAAGTCCAGCATCTTAAATGAAAAAATAAAAATAAAAACCAGAAGAAAAAGGTGATTTCTTTTGCTTCAGAGTTATTTCAAGTTCTTAAAGCCCAAGCAACATTTGCTCTTGATTTTGGTTGGGTGAATCATGAGCAGTGGGCACGGGTCATGCCATTCATTGAGCAGAAAACCCGGGGTCATTTAGAGGGGACACAAGAACTGTTTGTGTAGCGACCTCGGGCTGCAGAGGGGCAGGAGAAAGGCCAAGGGAGCTCCCTGGGGCCACCAGGGCCTGTGGGGAACAGAATGGACGCTTGGATGACCAGTGGAGGTGAGGAGTGGATCTGAGTTCATCTACAGGGAAATAAGGAGGGGATACTCTGGAGTGAAAAGCTGAGGTGATGAGTTCACCCACCTGGGCACGAGTTGTGTTTGCACAAAGTGGGACCAGAGGTGAAGGTCAATCCAAAGTCGATCCTGCTTGACCTCTGAATTCCAGGATAAGTTTTACAAGCTGCCAAATGAGGGAGTAAAAATACACAAAAACGAAACCGAGAGCATTCATGAGGTTCCTGGGAGTCCATTACACTGTTGTCATAGAATTCTTAATGAGTTTTGAGCTTTTAATGACAACAATTCAGTACTTTCTTTGGATTAATCACTGTGTAGGATTTGGGGTTTATCTGGATTTTAAAGGCGTCGTGGTGGCCCTGACACTGCTCAGGAGCTGGTAGGAAAAGCAGGGTCAGAGCTCCTGGCAGGCACAGGGTGTTTTTCCCAGAGTGGACTGTGGAGGAATTGTTTGGGCCTTGGATTGTCCCTCTGGGTGATGCCAGTTGCTGTGATTTGTGTAATTCCATACATTTAACTCCCAATACTTGCCAGCCCAGGAGCTTGAGCTGACAGGGCAGCACACAGATTGTTCTCTGTGCTGTGCCCCGATTTGGGGTTGGCTGTCAGCTTTGCTAGCTCCCGTGAATTATGCCCATAGCCCCGAATTCCCTGCTCAATTCCCACTGCCATAACCTCACAGCGCCTCATGGAGTGGGGATATACTGTGGCAGGAAGCTCAGCAGCATCGGCACAGGGACAGGTGTATATTCCAAAGAATTTGCTGTTTCAAACCCTCATCCCCCAGCCCCGCCGATGTCCCTGGGGGGCACTTGACAGAGTTACCTGGATTTCAGCTGATTTCACCCCCCCGAGCTCGGGCTCCAGGTGATCTTTTCAAGCAGGAGAAGGCAGGGGCCGGAGGCGCTCGTGGCGCGTGCCGAGGCAGTCCCTGGGGCCACGAGAGGACATCTCTCCCTGCAGAATTTCAGTTCTTTCCAGAGCCTCAGCAGTGACAGAGGACAAAGAGGAAGAGGAGGAGGAGGAAGAAGGGGGAGAGGGTTTGAGAGGAGGGGAAGCCCAAATCCGTGCTGTGTGCGGAGCTCCGACAGCACGCTGCAGCCCGCAGCTCACTGTGAGCACGGGGCAGAGAAGGCGATTTCTGGGCATTCAATCACCCTGAGGCGGGCCCGGCACCGCCCCTGCAGCACCGTCCCCAGCACAGCTCGGTACCGCTCCGGGATCACCCGGCCCCGCCCCCGGTGCCGCCTGGGACCACTGGGGACCGCCCCTAAAGCACCGCCCCGGCCCCGCCCGGTCCCGTCCCCGGGACCTCCGTGCCCCGCCTCGCCAAGCCCCGGCTCCGCCCCGAGCCTGCCCGGGCTGCGCCGGGACCATCGCTGGCGGCCCCGCCCCTCTTCCCCGGGCCGAAGCGGGCTGAAGGAGATGTCCGCACGATCGGAAACGCCGCCGAAAATCGCACCCGTGGGATCGGTGTCGGCGTCGTGCGCAGGCATCCCACTAGAGCGAGCGGGCTCCTTGCTGTGCCACCCTCCTTTTGCAGCCAGAGTTAGAAGGTCGGGGAGCGACACCCGAGCCGCCATCTTGGGAGAGGCAGGCGCGCAGTACCGCGCTCTGCCCACAGGGTGGCGCTTGGGAGACAGGCAAGGGATGGAATCAAGGAGTGTCCCAATCCTTGAGGAAATCCCCCAGAATGAACGCCCCAAAAAACCCCGACCAGAACGGAGAAACCTCCTGCCTCTGTATGAGTGCAAAGGGTGTCCAAGGAGTGTGCAAATAGTGTGCATTAGCAATCGATCGGCAGGCATTAGCAATCGCTCGCCGATCTAATCGATCGGCAGGCGCGATCAATCGATCGCCGATCTAATCGATCGGCAGGCGCGATCAATCGAACGCCGATCTAATCGATCGGCAGGCGCGATCAATCGATCGCCGATCTAATCGATCGGCAGGCGCGATCAATCGATCGCCGATCTAATCGCTCGGCAGGCATTAGCAATCGATCGCCGATCTAATCGCTCGGCAGGCATTAGCAATCGATCGCCGATCTAATCGATCGGCAGGCGCGATCAATCGATCGCCGATATAATCGATCGGCAGGCGCGATCAATCGATCGCCGATCTAATCGATCGGCAGGCATTAGCAATCGAACGCCGATATAATCGATCGGCAGGCGCGATCAATCGATCGCCGATCTAATCGATCGGCAGGCGCGATCAATCGAACGCCGATATAATCGATCGGCAGGCGCGATCAATCGATCGCCGATCTAATCGATCGGCAGGCATTAGCAATCGAACGCCGATATAATCGATCGGCAGGCGCGATCAATCGATCGCCGATCTAATCGATCGGCAGGCATTAGCAATCGATCGCCGATCTAATCGATCGGCAGGCGCGATCAATCGATCGCCGATCTAATCGATCGGCAGGCATTAGCAATCGAACGCCGATATAATCGATCGGCAGGCATTAGCAATCGAACGCCGATATAATCGATCGGCAGGCGCGATCAATCGATCGCCGATATAATCGATCGGCAGGCATTAGCAATCGATCGCCGATCTAATCGATCGGCAGGCGCGATCAATCGATCGCCGATCTAATCGATCGGCAGGCATTAGCAATCGAACGCCGATATAATCGATCGGTAGTCGTGATCAATCGATCGCCGATCTAATCCATAGGCACGCATTAGCTATCGATCGCCGATCTGATTTTTCCCGCCATTTTTCATGGATTTTTTCCCCCATTTCTTACTGATTTTTCCCCAATTTTTCATGCATTTTTTTCCCGCAATTTTCGTGGATTTTTTCCCATATTTTCCCCATTTCTCACTGATTTTTTTCCCCCCTTTCTCAATGATTTGTTTCCCCAATTTATCAAAGATTTTTTTTCCCCATTTCACCATGATGTTTCCCCCATTTCTCACTGATTTTTTCCCCCCATTTTTCCATGGATATTTCCCGATTTTCCCCCCCATTGCTCACTGATTTTTGCCCCCATTTCTCTCTGAATTTTCCCCCCATTTTCCATGCATTTTTCCCCCCATTAATCACTGACTTTTTTTCCCCATTTATCACTGATATTTGCCCCCATTTCTCTCTGAATTTTTCCTTCCATTTTTCATGCATTTTTCCGCCCATTAATCACTGATTTTTCTCCCCATTTATCACTGATTATTGCCCCCATTTTTCACTTATTTTTTCCCCACAGCATCGGCCACCACAGCACGAGCGACAACAGCTTGCTCTGTTCCCGCCATTGCCCATGGATTGTTTCCCTGTTTTCCATGGATTTTTTCCCCATTTCTCACTGATTCCCCCCCCATTTCTCACTGAATATTCCCCCATTTTTCATCGACTTTTCCCCCATTTACCACTGATTTTGTCCCAAATTTTCCCCCATTTCTCATTGATTTTTTTCCCTGTTTCTCACTGATTTTTCCCCCATTTCTTAATGACTTTTCCCGCCATTCGTCACGGATTTTTTCCCCCATTTCTCACTGATTTTTTCCCCCATTTCTCAATTATTTTTTCCCCCACTTTTCCCCGTTTCTCACTGATTTATTCCCCCATTTTTCATGGATTTTTTTTCCCCCATTTCTCACTGATTTTTTTCCCCATTTTTCAAAGATTCCCCCCCCGTTTTTCACTGATTTTTCTCCATTTCTCACTGATTTTCCCACCATTTTTCATGTGTTTTTTTTCCATTTCTCACTGATGTTTTACCCCATTCTTATTCCCATTCTCATAGCTCTATTTTATATTTATACATATTCTTATATTTGCATTATTTCTGTTATACACTAGATTTTTCATAGATATTTGCTACTTATATTTCATTATATTTTACATGTATACCAATCTAGTTCTATTCTTTATATTTTATTTTTATATTAGCTATAAAAACCGTGCCTCTACCCAAATAAAAAGCATTTAAACATTCCTTTTAGACTATATTTAGGTATTTTTTATGGTTCTGTTTTTCATGCATTCTACACCCACCCCTCCCTCTCAATGTTCTGGCACCCAGCATGACCCGACCCCCCCCCCCCCCCCCCATGCCCGACTCACCTGCTCCTCCAGCGCAGCCCGGCTCCCTTTCCCAGGGACCTTGGGGTGCCCCAAACCACGTCGGAGCCCCCAGTCTCCACACCCTCCCCCTCCGTAGGGAACGGGAATGGGATGGGGAGCACACAGGACAAGAAAGGAACACAAAAGACACACTGGACAGAGAGAAGAAAAGGGCTGGAAGCTGGATATGAGGATGAAAGTGGAGCAGCAACAAACCTCAGGACTCTTGACTAGAGAGTGTGGCTGCTGAACGTCTCAAAAAAAAACCCCAGCTCCAACACAACATGCTGTGCTCACGGCTCGGCCTGGGACTCGTCAGTGAACATCTCTCTCTTGCCAGGGCCATAAAGCCCCCGAGAAAACACGAGGTGAGGTTGATGTGCTCCGGCTTTGCTCCTGCTCAGCCCTAACCCCAGCCCCTGCTGCCAGTGAGCACCCTGATCTCTGAACCTCTTCTCAGCTTGTTTGTACGCTTCCAAATTCCTTCCTCTTTCTTCAAGCTTCATCTGTTTCCTGGCATTGGGAGAATGACAAGTGTTTAGCACAGCGCAATGAATACAACAGTCTCATTTTCAGAAGACACAACTGAACGAGAACCGACAGCAGCACTGCTTCGAGACAATCTGGGCACACGTTTCCCTTCCAGCAATCTGAGTGTTCTTTTGTGTCACGCCTGAAATTCTGAAAATGGTTTTTTGAGAAAAATTATCCATAACTAGAAAACAATCAAACCAAATAAATAGAACCCCTAGGATATAATAACAGCCCATATACTACAACACTCCAATTCTAATATTAATAAGAAAACAGAAATTAGCTACACAGCATTACCTCAAACAAACACTACATACTGGCAAGAATCAAAGCCACCACAAAATAATTCAAAAACTACCCTATGCCTTATGCTACAGGCTAGAACGCCATCGGCAAACCTTATCAAGGTATCCTTTAAAAACAACGCCCCACCAAAAACAAAAACAACACAAAACGCCATTCAAGAACTCCCTTATCAACACCTGAATGAAAAAACATGGCATTAGATAAATAGACCATAGCCCTTATCATACACCATCTACAAACAAAACAAAGCTATACCATACATCCTCGAAAACCACCTTCAAAGCACGACATTAGAAAAAAAAACTTTCCAGAATTAAAAGCTGTATCTAACAAAAGCCGTCTGATAAAATTAACAACCAAGCCCCCACCATCAGAGCTGCCCCTACTAAACTCCCCATCGTACATATGAAAAATCAGTTTTAAAAACCTACTTCAATTCATTCTGCCTCAAATACAAAGCCATCCAGAAAGTTACCTTCACTCAAAAACAAAAGCGCACGTAGTAAATAACATTAAAAAATAAATCAGCACACTACACACCACAAGCATAAAATATTGAATTAAAACCAAAAATACCCCTAGTCATTAAAGAGCCCAGCCGCAAGCTATATTTAACTGTAACTTCGTGCAAACGTACACATATCATTAAAATAGATTTCTTTCAGAATACAACTGATGATCTAAAATAGTAAAATGTCCGAGAACGATATTATAATAGGATATCCTCGATCATCCTCCCGCAAATTCTCTCCACTGTATTGTCCGACACACACCAGAAAAAAAATCCAGTTTTTACTTTTTTCAGCTAACTTCTCATTTATTAGCTGAGAGGAATGTTGAATTTGTCTTTACAAATGAGCTGTGGATCAGCCTGTAGATAAGGCTAGCACTGAGAGATAAAAGAAACAATGGGATGGATTCCACTGATTGATGAATGGAAAGAGATAGTTGCCTTTACAAACAAACTGCAGGGCTGCTGATAAATGAAATTGGATATCGAAAGATGAAAGAAGCAACGGGGGGAAACTATGAATTCTATAAGAATTAAAAATTAAAAGGGAGGGTTATACATTAGAGGGGAATTTCAGGTATCAGGCGTTCCGGGAAGTCTGTGCCTCTCAAGTACCTCAGCCAATGGGAAAAGAGAGAGGGAAATGCGGCCGGGAAAATAGGATAAAAAGGAGGCTGCGTCCTCCAAAAATTTGAGAGATCCCAGGGGAATGTCCCATGGCCTCTCCCTTTATTCGAATAAAGCAAAAAGGACTCCTCTGTTTCCTTTTTGGACATAAACCGCTGGTGTTTGTGGATTAATTTTCCTGACATTTAGCAACATATTGTTAAAAAAAAAAAAAAAAAAAAAAAAAAAAAAAAAAAAAAGTGATCCAGAAGAGGGCAACATTGACAGCCATTCCAAGACAGGATGAACAAATGCTTTCACATTGACAGAGGATGCTGCGATGTTCTGAGAACAGAAGATAGAATAAAATAAAGGAAGGTGATGTTACAAGACAGAAAAGGGTAAAATAAAAGGAGTACCTGAGACTGGGGGGCGGGGGGGAAGAAAATGGGGAAATATTAATTGCTACACACTAGGTACAAATGCTTTTTACAAGTAATTGATGAGAAGCAAGCTAAAAGCGTCTTACTGCTGCTAGTGATATCATGCTCCAAGCTCTGCTAATAATTCCTATTTCTAGCAATAGTTCAATTGAACTCACTACATTCCAACTATTTTTCTGCTTGTTTAGATGGCAGATCCGTTTGGAACACACCTTAGTATAGCAAATTCTATGCCCAGGTAGGGACCTCTCAGTTCTTCCATAAAACATTTTCTTCTGCATTATGGCAAGCCTTTGTTTTAGCTTGACAGCTTTCTTGAAACTTAAATTTACGCATGTATCCAAAGACATTTGCAATTCCAGAAATTGGTAGGCACATCATATGGAAAGTAAATAACATTCTCGAGAGGGAGTTGCTTTGTTACTGAGGGGATGAAAAGCAAGGCTAGAGCTAGTAGAACTACCCAAGAAATTGGACTTAACGCAGCTTTTACAAGGCTCAAAGTAGCCATACCGAGATGTTTGAGCTAAAAGCCCCAGTTACCAGACTTACAGGCCTAATAGTTATCACCACACCACATTCCCTGGTTGCAGTATTTTTAACAGCAGTGCAGAACGCTACTGAAAATTATTTTTAGGTTGAATTGTTCTCTCCCCTCACTGCCTGTGTAGCTGTTAGAGGCTTCCAGGAGGCTGGGGAAGCAGACTGCTGGTTTCACTTCCAGACACGTCACTTCCATGGTCTGCTGGAGGGCACTTTGAAGCCCGTGTCCTTTTCTTGCTCTATTGTATCTGACAACTTTCCTCCCCCACGTCTGTTTTTTAGCGGGCAGCATTTTTGGAGGGCCAGTCAAAGACCTCAGGCTCCGAGAGAATTCATCTGCTTTGCTCTGTTTATGTGTGCAACAGATGGGAGCAGCAACTAAGTCAAGTAGTAACTTCTGAGCTGCCCAGTTATCAGTAAACCAAAATATTCTTTTGTGACTCTCGCCAGACGAACATATCATCCTATCCGAGTCACACACTGCCCCTCTGGCATTTTCCAGTCAGACAAAGAATTCCTGGCCCCTTGCATGAACCTCAGCTCTCCACCTTGTTCCAGAAAGAGTTCTAGATCCAAGGCCCAGTGAGCCAGCTACCCTTTGCTGCCCTGAGCAGTATGGAAACAGCCAAGCCCCAGCCCTGCAGCCCTGCCTAACTCGCCTTTGCCTCCCAAACCTGAACCTTTTCCTTGGCTGTGGCATCCTCACTCATGCAATCCTGAAGACAAAAATCTGATTTGGCAGGTGAGGCCGTTTCTAACGCAAAAGCTTCACCAAGGTTTCTCTTCCAACTTCAGCCTTAAACAGTCCTGTCCTCCTCAGACAGCCCCCACCTCCAGCCTTTAGCTGTAAATACTTACTGGTTTATAGCTAATGCTTGCCACCCCTCAAAATTAAGTCTTTTGATATGCATTTACATCCCTCCCTAACCATGTCCTCATCACCCTTCCCAAACTCAGCCTCATCTCCAGGCCTAGAACCTCTCCCTAGGTGAGGGACTGTCCTCGGGTAGGAGTGCTGACAGACCTGTGCATGAGCCCAGCTGCATAGCCCGTGCTAATCCCAGCCCAGCTCTAGCCTTTAAACCCACTGGGGCTTTGGTACTGGAGGCCCAGTTACAGTAACCCCTGTGGCCGTTCCGCTTCCAGGCCATCTGGGAGTTGTGATCCCCCACCCTACACCACTTTGGTGAGAAATGCATTCCTTTCTTACAATAAAGTTTTCATTTTATGTCTAAATTCAAGCATTCCGAGAAAACGTGTAGCAATTATATCAAGACAGACATGACAGGCACCAACATTAGCCTTTCATTACACACTTTTCATGCCTTCTCTCCACAGATTTCTTTGAGGCAACTCTGACTCCTTTTCTCACAGGCAGCTCCACACAGCACCGACTCCTCCTCTCCTCTGTACGACTGGCTAAACCCCAGCCTGTCCCTTCCCCAGCCACCTGAGCCTGTCTGTCCCAAACACAGCATCCTCTCACCTTGTCCATCCCTTGCACGGCCACGTGTCCCTTCCTCCTCGCAGCACAGCCAGCAGGCTCCAGCTCACACTGCAGCAGGCTCTGCACCTCCAGCTGGAGCTGTGCTTAGTGAAACTGGCAGCCAGCTGACCCACGCTTTTATAACAACCAGCCTCACTGGGCAGGCAAGGCTGTTTCCACTCCTTGCTAATCAGTACAGCTGTAACTCGTTGGCAACTAGTGCCTTCTGCACTATCCTTACAAACTATTCTCCTACAGAAATGGACCGGAATTCCGGGGGGATTTTCCGGGGATTCCGGGGGGATTTTCTCGGGAATTCCGGGGGGATTTTGTCGGGGATTCCGGGGGGATTTTCTGGGGGATTCCGGGGGGATTTTATCGGGGATTCCTGGGGGATATTCCCGGGGATTCCGGGGGGATTTTATCGGGGATTCTGGGCATATTTTCTCGCGGATTCCGGGGGGATTTTCTCAGGGATTCCGGGGAGATTTTATCGGGGATTCCGGGGGGATTTTTCCCGGGAAATCCGGGGGGATTTTTCCCCGCGATTCCAGGGGGATTTTCCAGGGGATTCCGGGCATATTTTCTCGGGGATTCCTGGGGGATTTTCCAGGGGATTCCATGGGGATTATCCAGGGGATTCCAGGGGGATTTTATCGGGGATACCTGGGGGATTTTCCAGGGGATTCTTGGGGGACTTTCCCGGGGATTCCGGGGGGATTTTCACGGGGATTCCGGGGGGATTTTCACTGGGATTCCGGGGCGATTTTCTCAGGGAATTCCGGGGGATTTTCTCGGGAATTCCGGGAGGATTTTCAGGAGTATTCCGGGGGGATTTTCCCGAGTATTCCGGGGGGATTTTCCCGAGTATTCCGGGGGGATTTTCTCGGGGATTCCGGGGTGATTTTCCCGGGAAATTCTGGGGGATTTTCTCGGGGATTCCCGGGGGGATTTTACGAGGAATTCCGGGGGATTTTCTCGGGGATTCCGGGGTGATTTTCCCGGGAAATTCCGGGGGATTTTCTCGGGGATTCCGGGGGGATTTTCCCGAGTATTCCGGGGGGATTTTGTCGGGGAGTCCGGAGAGATTTTCCCGGGGATTCCAGGGGGATTTTACGAGGAATTCCGGGGGATTTTCCCGGGGATTCCGGGGGGGTTTTCTCGGCGATACCATGGGGATATTCTCGCGGATTCCAGGATGATTTTCCCGGGTAATTCTAGGGGATTTTCTCGGGGATTTCGTGGGGATTTTCCCGGGGAATTCCGGGGGGATTTTCCAGGGGATTTCGTGGGGATTATGCCGGGGAGTCTGGGGCTATTTTCGCGGGGATTCCGGGGGGATTTTCACGGGGATTCCGGGGGGATTTTCACTGGGATTCCGGGGCGATTTTCTCAGGGAATTCCGGGGGATTTTCTCGGGAATTCCGGGAGGATTTTCAGGAGTATTCCGGGGGGATTTTCCCGAGTATTCCGGGGGGATTTTTTCGGGGAGTCCGGGGGGATTTTCCCGGGGATTCCGAGGGGATATTCCCGGGGAATTCCGGGGGGATTTTCTCCGGGATTCCGGGGGGATTTTCCAGGGGTTTCAGCGAGGAATTTCCCGGGGAATTCCCGGTGGATTTTCCAGGGGATTCCGGGTGGATTTTCTCGGGGATTCCGGGGGGATTTTCCCGAGTATTCCGGGGGGAATTTTTCGGGGAGTCCGGAGGGATTTTCCCAGGGTATCCGGGGTGATTTTACGAGGAATTCCGGGGGGATTTTCCCGAGTGTTCCGGGGGGATTTCCTCGGGGATTACGGGATGATTTTCTCGGGCAATTCCGGGGGATGTTCTCGGGTATTCCGGGGCCATTATCTCGGTGATTCCGGGGAGATTTTCTCGGGGATTCCGAGATTATTTTCCCGGGGAATTCATGGGGATTTTCCCGGGGATTCCGGGGGGATATTCGCGGGGATTCCGGGGGATTTTCATGGGGATTACGGGGTATTTTCTCCTGGATTCCTGGGGGATTTTGCCGAGTATTTCGGGAGAATTTTCTCGGGGATTCCGGGGTGATTTTCCCGGGAAATTCTGGGGGATTTTCTCGGGGATTCCCGGGGGGATTTTACGAGGAATTCCGGGGGATTTTCTCGGGGATTCCGGGGTGATTTTCCCGGGAAATTCCGGGGGATTTTCTCGGGGATTCCGGGGGGATTTTCCCGAGTATTCCGGGGGATTTTTTCGGGGAGTCCGGAGGGATTTTCCCGGGGATTCCGGGGGGATTTTACGAGGAATTCCGGGGGATTTTCTCGGGGATTCCGGGGTGATTTTCCCGGGAAATTCCGGGGGATTTTCTCGGGGATTCCGGGGGGATTTTCCCGAGTATTCCGGGGGGATTTTTTCGGGGAGTCCGGAGGGATTTTCCCTGGGATTGCGGGGGGATTTTCCCTGGTAATTCCAGGGGATTTTCCCGGGGATCTCGGGGTGAGTATCCCGGGGATTCGGGGGGCATTTTCCGGGGATTCCGGGGGGATTTTGTCGGGGATTCCGGGGGGATTATCCAGGGGATTCCGGGGGGATTTTCCAGGGGATTCCGGGCATATTTTCCCGAGTATTACGGGCGAATTTTCTCGGGGATTCCGGGGAGATTTTCTTGGGGATTCCGGGGGGGCTTTCACGGGGATTTCTGGGGGATTTTCACCTGGATTCCGGGGGGATTTTCTCGCGGATTCCGGGGGGATTTTCCCGGGGATTCCGGGAGGAATTTCTCGGGGAGTCCGGGGGGATTTTCCAGGGGAACTCCGGGGGATTTTCTCGGGGATTCCGGGGGGATTTTCATCGGACTCCGGGTTGATTTTCCCGGGGACTCCGGGGGATTTTCTCGGGGATTTCTGGAGGATTTTCCCGGGGAATTCCGAGGGATTTTCAGGGGAATCCGGGGGGATTTTCTCGGGGATTCCGGGGGGATTTTCTCGGGGATTCAGGGGGGATTTTCCAGGGGATTCCGGGGGGATTTTCTCGGGGATTCCGGGGAGATTTTCTCGCGTATTCCCGGGGCATTTTCCTGGAGATTCCAGGGGGATTTTCTCGGGGATTCCGGGGAGATTTTCTTGGGGATTCCGGGGGGGCTTTCACAGGGATTTCTGGGGGATTTTCGCCTGGATTCCGGGGGGATTTTCTCGCGGATTCCGGGGGCTATTTTCCCGGGGATTCCGGGGGAAATTTCTCGGGGAGTCCGGGGGGATTGTCTAGGAGAATTCCGGGGGATTTTCTCGGGGATTCTGGGGGGATTTTCCATCGGACTCCGGGTTGATTTTCCCGGGGACTCCGGGGGATTTTCTCGGGGATTTCTGGAGGATTTTCCCGGGGATTCCGGGCGGATTTTCTCGTGGATTCCGGGAGGATTTTCTCGTGGATTCCGGGAGGATTTTCCCGGGGAATTCCGAGGGATTTTCAGGGGAATCCGGGGGGATTTTCTCGGGGATTCCGGGGGGATTTTCTCGGGGATTCAGGGGGGATTTTCCACGGGATTCCGGGGGGATTTTCTCGCGTATTCCCGGGGCATTTTCCTGGAGATTCCAGGGGGATTTTCTCGGGGATTCCGGGGGGATTATCCAGGGGATTCCGGGGGGATATTGCAGAGTATTCCGGGGGGATTTTCCGGGGAATCTGGGGGGATTTTCTCGGGGATTCCTAGGGGATTTTCCAGGGGATTCCGGGGTGATTATCCTGGGGATTTTCCTGGGGGATTTTCCCGGGGATTCCGGGGGATTTTCTCGGGGATTCCGGGGAGATTATCCCGGGGATTTCGGGGAGATTTTCTGGGGGATTCCTGGGGGATTTTCTCGGGGATAGCGGACGGATTATCACGGGGATTCCGGGATGAGTTTCTCGGGGAATTCAGGGGGATTTTCCAGGGGATTCCGGGGGGATTTTCCCGGGGAATTCCGGGGGATTTTCTCGGGGATTCCGGGGGGATTTTCCCGGGGATTCCCGGGGATTTTCTCTCGGATTTTTTCCCCAATTTTTCAAGCATTTTTCCCCGCAATTTTCGTGGATTTTTCCCAAATTTTCCCCATTTCTCACTGATTTTTTTCCCCATTTCTCAATGATTTTTGCCCCATTTCACCATGATGTTTTCCCCATTTCTCACTGATTTTTCCGTTGATTTTTCATGGATTTTTCCACCCATTTTTCGTGGATTTTTTTCCCCATTTTTCCCCATTTCTCACTGATTTTTTCCGCCATTTTTCATGGATGTTTCCCCCAATTTTCATGGATATTTCCTGATTTTCCCCCCATTTCTCACTGATATTTGCCCCCATTTCTCTCTGAATTATTCCCCCCATTTTTCATGCATTTTCCCGCCCATTAATCACTGATTTTTTCCCCATTTCTCACCGACTTTTCCCCCCATTTCTCACTGATTTTTATCCCCCACTTCTGACTGATTTTTCCCAATTTTTCGTTGATCTTTTTCCCCATTCCTCACCGATTTTCCCCCCATTTCTCTCTGATTTTTCCATCATTTTTCATGGTTTTTCCCCCCCATTTCTCACTGATTTTACCCCATTTCTCACTGATTTTATTAATGTTTGTATTTCTATTTCTATTTATGTTTATATTTATATTTATTATTATTGTTTTGCATGTTTATGTTTATGTTTATATCTATGCAGGTTAACGTTTGTGCATGTTTATGTCTATGTTTATATTTATGCATATTTATTTTTATGCCGGCGGGCGCGGATAGGCGTTTTATGTAGACGCCTATCCGCCGGGGTCCTAGGGAGGCCGCCATCTTGAGTGTGTCGGGACTCTCAAAATGGCGCCTCGGGCGGCACCCCGGCTGACCTGCCAAAAATGGCGGCAGAAAGGGCGGGAAAAAATCAGGACCCCGGTGTGTAGGCATAAGATGCCTAATTACATCGCCGACGCCGATCCGCTCGCCGACAATTTTCCCGGACGTTTCAGAGCGTGCCGACAACGGCCGCGCGGTCCGCGGTGCCGCGGGCGTGAGGGCGCCAACGGGCGCGGGCAGGCGTTTTATGTAGACGCCTATCCGCCGGGGTCCTAAACCGGCCGCCATCTTGAGTGTGTCCGCACTCTCAAAATGGCGCCTCGGGCGGCACCCCGGCTGACCTGCCAAAAATGGCGGCAGAAAGGGCGGGAAAAAATCAGGACCCCGGTGTGTAGGCATAAGATGCCTGATTACATCGCCGACGCCGATCCGCTCGCCGACAATTTTCCCGGACGTGTCAGAGCGTGCCGACAACGGCCGCGCGGTCCGCGGTGCCGCGGGCGTGAGGGCGCCGGCGAGCGCGGGCAGGCGTTTTATGTAAACGCCTATCCGCCGGGGTCCTAGAGAGGCCGCCATCTTGAGCGCTGCCGCAGGGCTGGGTCCCGGCCCGCGGGCCCTTCCGCCATCCTGAGAGGGGCACGGTGCAGTACCCGCCTGTGTCCACACGGCGGCAGCACTGCCGCCCAACTCAGCCCGGCACTGCCGCCCTGTCAGGGACAGCCAGAGAAGGGAGAGAGTTCCAAGCACCAGAGTCCCCACCCGTCATAAAATCCTCTCAATGAACGCCCCAAAAAAACCCCGACCCAAACTAAAAATGCCCTGCCTCTGACCAAATGAAAAAAAAAACCTTTTATATATAGAAATCATCTATTTTTTAATATTTAATTTATAGTCATAATCTATACCTATTTCATATATTCAATTTAATTGCTATTCTATTTATCATATATACAATATTCTTTTATTATTCATTATATACATAGATTTATATTACTAATGTTATTTCTATTTTATGTATATCCATCTATATTTGTAGGTTCATAGTTTTTAATATTATTTCTTTAAAAGCTCTGCCTCTAACCAAATAGAAACAAAAAACTCGATTATTTTAAATTATATTTGAATATATTTTTCTATTTAGTTTTCATATTTATATCTGTAGATTTATATGTCTATATTGTGTATTCTATATTTATATACTATTTAATGTAGTTTTTACTAGTATATTAATATACTAGATGCTATTTACATTCTATTATAACATACTATTTAATATAACATATTAAAATCGATAAATTATTTCTATTACATACTACATACATGTATTTTATATTTATATTTATTTCTATAGATTTATACTTACATATATATATGCATATATAGTTATAATAATTTTATGTCAGTATCTATTTTTGCATATTTGTATATTTTTGCCTATATTATTTTCAAAAACCCTCCTCTAACCAAATAAAAAACAATAAAACATTCCTTTTAAAGTCTAAATATTTATATATTTCTATTTTCATAACATAATATAATGTAATGTAATATATTTATATATTGGTTTCTTATATTTGCTTCTATATTTTTATTCTTTATCTTTTCTATTTACAGTATCTATAAAAAAACCCTACCTCTAGCCAAACACAAACCAATAAAACATTCCTTTTAGACTATATTTAGCTATTTTTTAAGGTTCTGTTTTTCATGCATTCTACACCCACCCCTCCCTCTCAATGTTCTGGCACCCACCATGACCCCCCCCCCCCATGCCCGACTCACCTGCTCCTCCAGCGCAGCCCGGCTCCCTCTCCCAGGGACCTTGGGGTGCCCCAAACCACGTCGGAGCCCCCCTCAGCCTTTTTTCCTCACCCCAAAGAAGGCACAGAACGACTCCTTTAATGAAGTTGTTTTAACAATTGTAAGGCTAGAGCTTTTGGTATCCACTGCTTGCCATCCCTTGTAAACCAATTTTTTTCTTCTTTCTTCTGCAGCTTAATAAACCTCTTTTTTTCCCCATAGTTTTCCAAATGCATGTATTACCGCATATGCATATTTAGAATCAGTAAATATATTTAATGTCTTGTCCTGCTATAATTCACAGGCTCTCACAAGCGTGTGCAGCTCTGCTGTCTGAGCTGACCAGGTGGCTGGTAACCTCCCCCCTTCCTTTAATTGCTTTCCATTAACGATAGAGTATCCTGTAAATCATGAAGAATGGGGGGGAAAAATCAGTGAGAAATGGGGAAAAAAATCCATGAAAAATGGGGGAACAAATCAGTGAGCAACGGGGAAAAGTGGGGAAAAGTTAATTGAGAAATGGGGAAAAAAATCCCTGAAGAATGGGGGAAAAAATCAGTGAGAAATGGGGGAAAGTGGGGAAAAAATCCGTGAGAAATGGGGGAAAAATCAGTGAGAAATGGGTGGGGAAATTCCATGAAAAATGGCGAAAGAAATCAGTGAGAAATGGGGAAAAATGGGTAAAAAATCAGTGCGAAATGGGGGGGGGGAGGGGGGGGGGAAATCAATGAGAAATCGGGGAAAAACATAAGTAAGAAACGGGGGGGGGGAAATCCATGAAAAATGGGGAAAAATCAGTGGGAAATGGGGATAAATCTGGAAAAAATCCATGAAAAATGGGGGAAAATATCAGTGAGAAATGGGGGAAAATGGGGAAAAAGTCAGTGAGAAATGGGGAAAAATCAGTGAAAAACGGGGGGAAAACTCCATGAAGAATGGGAAAAAAAAATCAGTGAGAAATGGGGGAAAAAATCCCTGAAAAATGGGGGGAAATATCAGTGAGAAATGGGAAAAAAATGGGGAAAAAAATCATTGATAAATCGGGGGAAAAATCAGTGTGAAAGGGGGGGAAAAATCGGGATCGGGGACGTGGACCGGGACTGGGATCGGGGACCGGGACGGGGAAATGGGACAGGGACCGGGATCGCGGACGGGGACCTGGGACAGGGACCGGAACCGGGATCGGGGACGGGGACTGGAGACAGGGACCGGGACCGGGATCGGGGACGGGGACTGGAGACAGGGACCAGGACCGGGATTGGGGACTGGGACCAGGACCGTGATCGGGTTCCGGGACGGGGAACTGGGACTGGGACCAGGATCGGGGACCGGAACCGGGGACTGGGACCGGGACCAGGACTGGGGACGGGGACTGGGGACAGTGACCGGGACTGCAATCGGCACCGCCCCCCGAACCGCTCCCGGAACCGCTCCCCGGGCTACCCCGGCACGGCGACCGGGAACGCCCCCGGCACCGCCCCCGGTGCCGCCCCCGGCACTGCCCCGGCACCGCCCCGGGTAGCGCCCCCGGCACCGCCCCCGGGGCGGGCCGCCGAACGCACGCGATGACGCGCGGGGGGCGGGACGGCGCGGGGCGGTGACGCGCTTCATGCCAGGAGCAGGGCCCGGGTGCGACGAAGACGGGAGCGGGACGACCCGATACCGCGCGGGGCCGCGGGCCCGTGCGGAGCCCGGCCCGCTGGGTAGGGGCCGCCAATGGCACCGGGGCTTCTGCTTCGGCTTCTGTCCGTGTCGGCGGGGAGGCCCCAGCCAGCGGTGCCCCTCTCCCTCGGCGGCACGGGCGTGGAACTCGGCATCGGGCGCTGCATCGCCGCGGACAGCAGGGGGCGCACGGGTACCGATACTGCCATGGGGCCCGGCGCTGCTCTCCTGCTCCGCCGCCAGGCGGCGCTGCGCTGCCGTCCTGCCGCGCCTCCGGGCACGCTCGGTTTCCTCGGGGCCCTCGGGACCGGCCGGGACGCGGGGACTGCCCGTGCGGACCCGGGGACCCCGGGCCCCGCCTGTCCCGCCGCTGCGGAGGCGGGGGATGCTTTATGGGACTGCCCGAGCTGGCAGTGCCGGGTCTGGGGCGTTGGGGCGCGCCTTGGGGGGCTGCGGGTGCGCTCGTTTCCTCTTCTGCATGGCCTTCTGTGTGAGCATCTCTCGTGGCGACTGCTCTTGGAGAGTCAAACCCCTCCTCCTAAGTGGTCTCAGGAGCCTGGCAGGGTGAGTTTTGTTTCACAGGGGAAAGGGCCACTGGTCGTGTCCAGAGACCTGTGCACCCAGCCAGGTTTCTGCCTGATAAAATTCCAAATGGATGAGGATTTCTCCCAGCCCCAAGCTGCCCCCACCTGTAACCCTGGCTGCCTTTGGGGTGCCCAAAGCCTCCTCTGTGCAGATCTCAGGAACCTGGGAGGGGTGAACAATGTTGCACAGGGAAAAACCCCACAGATTTTATCTCCGGGCCCGGGGCCAGGAGCAGGCATTTGCGTGCTATAATTCCAGAAGGAGCACGGTGTCTCCCAGACCCAAGCCGCATCCAGCTGTGACCCAGCTGCTCTTGGAGTGCCAAAAGCCTCCTCGTAGCTGATCTCAGGAACCCTGGAAGGGTGAGTTTGGTTTCACAGGGAAAAGGCCTCAGTTTGTGTCCAGAGATCAAATAAGGGACTCTGCTTTTCCTCTAGTTCTCCTTCCTGTTTTCACCTGGGCTAGAAGGATGGGCATGGCCTGTATTTCTCATATCAAAGTGATGTTACTAAATTTGTCCAGAAGTTCTGATTATTATTTTTATTAGTAGTAGTAATTTTCTGATAGAAAACACTCTCATTTTGCCTTTCCCACGTTGTTTCCAGGTGCTGCCCAGGATGGACATCCGTGGTCTCAGACAGTGATTCCCGAGGAGCAAGGAAAGCCTTTTCCTCACCTGCACAGTTCAGGTGGATGGGACAGAATTGGTGTGGCCTGACAAGGCAGGAAAAGCTGTCTGTGTTCTGGAGTGCCTTGAAAGCTTTCTCCGTCAGGTTTGGAAGGGGTTTCTCTTTGGGATTTCTTGTGATGCAGCACCACGGGTATCCCTTTGTGCCAAGTCCAGTGCTAAAGGATTGAAGAACTGACAAGTGGGGTCTGGGATGAAAATGCCGCTAATAAAATTAAGCAAAGAATACAATAAGAGAAATGAGCATCCTTTTAATGTCTGAAATAGTTAGGAATAAAAATGCTGGAAAAGGGCACTCTGAATTGGTGTCACTTGTCATGGATAAAACCCCAGAGTGAGGAATCAGAGCAGAAGTTGAGAGCTGGAATCCTTCTGCAGTCGACTTAATTTTCTTTTCCTCCTCTCTTTCAGGACAGGAAGAATCACGACTCTCCTGCCATCTTTGCCAAGAGCTGTGGTGTTTGAGCAGCCAAAGCCCAGAGGCTTCAGCACCAGAGGTCTGAGCCTGGAGGGCTCCTGGTGCTGCCCGTGCTGTGGGCTATGTCAGAGGATGCAGGGTTCCTCTTTGCCTCCCTGCTGGGATTAACTGCCATGGGAATGTGGGATCTGGGTGAAACTCCAGCTCTCCTGGTGTTCAGGGGAGCAAGGTCTGAGGGACTCCTCTCTGGGGATGTGCGGTGAAGGACTGAATAGTGTGGAAGGAGAGTATTTATAAACTGTATCACTGTTTCTCCCAAAATTGGGGTGGAGCACTGATGGGGGCGGTTGGGTTTGGTCTGGGCCGGCTATTCTTTGTGCAATTTTTAAATTCTCTTGTATGATTTACTGTCCGGTATCTTTCTAACAAAAGCTGACATAAATTTAGATTAAGGATTAGAACTTGGCTCCATTCATTGCAAACATTTGACAAGGCTGGAGGACTGGGGTGGTGACTGCTCTCAGGAAAGGTTACTTATTAATACTGTGTCAGATTTCCCGCAGTGACTGTCAGGCCTGCATGGCTGTGAGTTCGTGCTCTTCTCACTGGGGAAATAAGTTCAGCAAAATTAGAAATGTTAGGAAAATCCAGCCAAAAATTCCACCTCTGTACCCCCTAAGTTTTCCCAGTTTTTCCCAGCTAGGAGCTGCACAGAAGTCAGGCAGGGGAAGTGACAACAGGGAACAGCTGAAAAATTCAAAGGCACAAAGAGGAAAGGGGAAAGGTTTCAGAAAACAATTCTATGGTCTAAGAATAATTTCTGATTCCCTACTGAGAAGAACACGAACTCACAGCCATTCAGGCCTGACAGTCCCCTGCAGTGAGAGCTCAGCACACATCCACAGAGGCAAGTCCAGCATCTTAAATGAAAAAATAAAAATAAAAACCAGAAGAAAAAGGTGATTTCTTTTGCTTCAGAGTTATTTCAAGTTCTTAAAGCCCAAGCAACATTTGCTCTTGATTTTGGTTGGGTGAATCATGAGCAGTGGGCACGGGTCATGCCATTCATTGAGCAGAAAACCCGGGGTCATTTAGAGGGGACACAAGAACTGTTTGTGTAGCGACCTCGGGCTGCAGAGGGGCAGGAGAAAGGCCAAGGGAGCTCCCTGGGGCCACCAGGGCCTGTGGGGAACAGAATGGACGCTTGGATGACCAGTGGAGGTGAGGAGTGGATCTGAGTTCATCTACAGGGAAATAAGGAGGGGATACTCTGGAGTGAAAAGCTGAGGTGATGAGTTCACCCACCTGGGCACGAGTTGTGTTTGCACAAAGTGGGACCAGAGGTGAAGGTCAATCCAAAGTCGATCCTGCTTGACCTCTGAATTCCAGGATAAGTTTTACAAGCTGCCAAATGAGGGAGTAAAAATACACAAAAACGAAACCGAGAGCATTCATGAGGTTCCTGGGAGTCCATTACACTGTTGTCATAGAATTCTTAATGAGTTTTGAGCTTTTAATGACAACAATTCAGTACTTTCTTTGGATTAATCACTGTGTAGGATTTGGGGTTTATCTGGATTTTAAAGGCGTCGTGGTGGCCCTGACACTGCTCAGGAGCTGGTAGGAAAAGCAGGGTCAGAGCTCCTGGCAGGCACAGGGTGTTTTTCCCAGAGTGGACTGTGGAGGAATTGTTTGGGCCTTGGATTGTCCCTCTGGGTGATGCCAGTTGCTGTGATTTGTGTAATTCCATACATTTAACTCCCAATACTTGCCAGCCCAGGAGCTTGAGCTGACAGGGCAGCACACAGATTGTTCTCTGTGCTGTGCCCCGATTTGGGGTTGGCTGTCAGCTTTGCTAGCTCCGTGAATTATGCCCATAGCCCCGAATTCCCTGCTCAATTCCCACTGCCATAACCTCACAGCGCCTCATGGAGTGGGGATATACTGTGGCAGGAAGCTCAGCAGCATCGGCACAGGGACAGGTGTATATTCCAAAGAATTTGCTGTTTCAAACCCTCATCCCCCAGCCCCGCCGATGTCCCTGGGGGGCACTTGACAGAGTTACCTGGATTTCAGCTGATTTCACCCCCCCGAGCTCGGGCTCCAGGTGATCTTTTCAAGCAGGAGAAGGCAGGGGCCGGAGGCGCTCGTGGCGCGTGCCGAGGCAGTCCCTGGGGCCACGAGAGGACATCTCTCCCTGCAGAATTTCAGTTCTTTCCAGAGCCTCAGCAGTGACAGAGGACAAAGAGGAAGAGGAGGAGGAGGAAGAAGGGGGAGAGGGTTTGAGAGGAGGGGAAGCCCAAATCCGTGCTGTGTGCGGAGCTCCGACAGCACGCTGCAGCCCGCAGCTCACTGTGAGCACGGGGCAGAGAAGGCGATTTCTGGGCATTCAATCACCCTGAGGCGGGCCCGGCACCGCCCCTGCAGCACCGTCCCCAGCACAGCTCGGTACCGCTCCGGGATCACCCGGCCCCGCCCCCGGTGCCGCCTGGGACCACTGGGGACCGCCCCTAAAGCACCGCCCCGGCCCCGCCCGGTCCCGTCCCCGGGACCTCCGTGCCCCGCCTCGCCAAGCCCCGGCTCCGCCCCGAGCCTGCCCGGGCTGCGCCGGGACCATCGCTGGCGGCCCCGCCCCTCTTCCCCGGGCCGAAGCGGGCTGAAGGAGATGTCCGCACGATCGGAAACGCCGCCGAAAATCGCACCCGTGGGATCGGTGTCGGCGTCGTGCGCAGGCATCCCACTAGAGCGAGCGGGCTCCTTGCTGTGCCACCCTCCTTTTGCAGCCAGAGTTAGAAGGTCGGGGAGCGACACCCGAGCCGCCATCTTGGGAGAGGCAGGCGCGCAGTACCGCGCTCTGCCCACAGGGTGGCGCTTGGGAGACAGGCAAGGGATGGAATCAAGGAGTGTCCCAATCCTTGAGGAAATCCCCCAGAATGAACGCCCCAAAAAACCCCGACCAGAACGGAGAAACCTCCTGCCTCTGTATGAGTGCAAAGGGTGTGCAAGGAGTGTGCAAATAGTGTGCATTAGCAATCGATCGGCAGGCATTAGCAATCGCTCGCCGATCTAATCGATCGGCAGGCGCGATCAATCGATCGCCGATCTAATCGATCGGCAGGCGCGATCAATCGAACGCCGATCTAATCGATCGGCAGGCGCGATCAATCGATCGCCGATCTAATCGATCGGCAGGCGCGATCAATCGATCGCCGATATAATCGATCGGCAGGCATTAGCAATCGATCGCCGATCTAATCGCTCGGCAGGCATTAGCAATCGATCGCCGATCTAATCGATCGGCAGGCGCGATCAATCGATCGCCGATATAATCGATCGGCAGGCGCGATCAATCGATCGCCGATCTAATCGATCGGCAGGCATTAGCAATCGAACGCCGATATAATCGATCGGCAGGCGCGATCAATCGATCGCCGATCTAATCGATCGGCAGGCGCGATCAATCGAACGCCGATATAATCGATCGGCAGGCGCGATCAATCGATCGCCGATCTAATCGATCGGCAGGCATTAGCAATCGAACGCCGATATAATCGATCGGCAGGCGCGATCAATCGATCGCCGATCTAATCGATCGGCAGGCATTAGCAATCGATCGCCGATCTAATCGATCGGCAGGCGCGATCAATCGATCGCCGATCTAATCGATCGGCAGGCATTAGCAATCGAACGCCGATATAATCGATCGGCAGGCATTAGCAATCGAACGCCGATATAATCGATCGGCAGGCGCGATCAATCGATCGCCGATATAATCGATCGGCAGGCATTAGCAATCGATCGCCGATCTAATCGATCGGCAGGCGCGATCAATCGATCGCCGATCTAATCGATCGGCAGGCATTAGCAATCGAACGCCGATATAATCGATCGGTAGTCGTGATCAATCGATCGCCGATCTAATCCATAGGCACGCATTAGCTATCGATCGCCGATCTGATTTTTCCCGCCATTTTTCATGGATTTTTTCCCCCATTTCTTACTGATTTTTCCCCAATTTTTCATGCATTTTTTTCCCGCAATTTTCGTGGATTTTTTCCCATATTTTCCCCATTTCTCACTGATTTTTTTCCCCCCTTTCTCAATGATTTGTTTCCCCAATTTATCAAAGATTTTTTTTCCCCATTTCACCATGATGTTTCCCCCATTTCTCACTGATTTTTTCCCCCCATTTTTCCATGGATATTTCCCGATTTTCCCCCCCATTGCTCACTGATTTTTGCCCCCATTTCTCTCTGAATTTTCCCCCCATTTTCCATGCATTTTTCCCCCCATTAATCACTGATTTTTTTTCCCCATTTATCACTGATATTTGCCCCCATTTCTCTCTGAATTTTTCCTTCCATTTTTCATGCATTTTTCCGCCCATTAATCACTGATTTTTCTCCCCATTTATCACTGATTATTGCCCCCATTTTTCACTTATTTTTTCCCCACAGCATCGGCCACCACAGCACGAGCGACAACAGCTTGCTCTGTTCCCGCCATTGCCCATGGATTGTTTCCCTGTTTTCCATGGATTTTTTCCCCATTTCTCACTGATTCCCCCCCCATTTCTCACTGAATATTCCCCCATTTTTCATCGACTTTTCCCCCATTTACCACTGATTTTGTCCCAAATTTTCCCCCATTTCTCATTGATTTTTTTCCCTGTTTCTCACTGATTTTTCCCCCATTTCTTAATGACTTTTCCCGCCATTCGTCACGGATTTTTTCCCCCATTTCTCACTGATTTTTTCCCCCATTTCTCAATTATTTTTTCCCCCACTTTTCCCCGTTTCTCACTGATTTATTCCCCCATTTTTCATGGATTTTTTTTCCCCCATTTCTCACTGATTTTTTTCCCCATTTTTCAAAGATTCCCCCCCCGTTTTTCACTGATTTTTCTCCATTTCTCACTGATTTTCCCACCATTTTTCATGTGTTTTTTTTCCATTTCTCACTGATGTTTTACCCCATTCTTATTCCCATTCTCATAGCTCTATTTTATATTTATACATATTCTTATATTTGCATTATTTCTGTTATACACTAGATTTTTCATAGATATTTGCTACTTATATTTCATTATATTTTACATGTATACCAATCTAGTTCTATTCTTTATATTTTATTTTTATATTAGCTATAAAAACCGTGCCTCTACCCAAATAAAAAGCATTTAAACATTCCTTTTAGACTATATTTAGGTATTTTTTATGGTTCTGTTTTTCATGCATTCTACACCCACCCCTCCCTCTCAATGTTCTGGCACCCAGCATGACCCGACCCCCCCCCCCCCCCCCCCATGCCCGACTCACCTGCTCCTCCAGCGCAGCCCGGCTCCCTTTCCCAGGGACCTTGGGGTGCCCCAAACCACGTCGGAGCCCCCAGTCTCCACACCCTCCCCCTCCGTAGGGAACGGGAATGGGATGGGGAGCACACAGGACAAGAAAGGAACACAAAAGACACACTGGACAGAGAGAAGAAAAGGGCTGGAAGCTGGATATGAGGATGAAAGTGGAGCAGCAACAAACCTCAGGACTCTTGACTAGAGAGTGTGGCTGCTGAACGTCTCAAAAAAAAACCCCAGCTCCAACACAACATGCTGTGCTCACGGCTCGGCCTGGGACTCGTCAGTGAACATCTCTCTCTTGCCAGGGCCATAAAGCCCCCGAGAAAACACGAGGTGAGGTTGATGTGCTCCGGCTTTGCTCCTGCTCAGCCCTAACCCCAGCCCCTGCTGCCAGTGAGCACCCTGATCTCTGAACCTCTTCTCAGCTTGTTTGTACGCTTCCAAATTCCTTCCTCTTTCTTCAAGCTTCATCTGTTTCCTGGCATTGGGAGAATGACAAGTGTTTAGCACAGCGCAATGAATACAACAGTCTCATTTTCAGAAGACACAACTGAACGAGAACCGACAGCAGCACTGCTTCGAGACAATCTGGGCACACGTTTCCCTTCCAGCAATCTGAGTGTTCTTTTGTGTCACGCCTGAAATTCTGAAAATGGTTTTTTGAGAAAAATTATCCATAACTAGAAAACAATCAAACCAAATAAATAGAACCCCTAGGATATAATAACAGCCCATATACTACAACACTCCAATTCTAATATTAATAAGAAAACAGAAATTAGCTACACAGCATTACCTCAAACAAACACTACATACTGGCAAGAATCAAAGCCACCACAAAATAATTCAAAAACTACCCTATGCCTTATGCTACAGGCTAGAACGCCATCGGCAAACCTTATCAAGGTATCCTTTAAAAACAACGCCCCACCAAAAACAAAAACAACACAAAACGCCATTCAAGAACTCCCTTATCAACACCTGAATGAAAAAACATGGCATTAGATAAATAGACCATAGCCCTTATCATACACCATCTACAAACAAAACAAAGCTATACCATACATCCTCGAAAACCACCTTCAAAGCACGACATTAGAAAAAAAAACTTTCCAGAATTAAAAGCTGTATCTAACAAAAGCCGTCTGATAAAATTAACAACCAAGCCCCCACCATCAGAGCTGCCCCTACTAAACTCCCCATCGTACATATGAAAAATCAGTTTTAAAAACCTACTTCAATTCATTCTGCCTCAAATACAAAGCCATCCAGAAAGTTACCTTCACTCAAAAACAAAAGCGCACGTAGTAAATAACATTAAAAAATAAATCAGCACACTACACACCACAAGCATAAAATATTGAATTAAAACCAAAAATACCCCTAGTCATTAAAGAGCCCAGCCGCAAGCTATATTTAACTGTAACTTCGTGCAAACGTACACATATCATTAAAATAGATTTCTTTCAGAATACAACTGATGATCTAAAATAGTAAAATGTCCGAGAACGATATTATAATAGGATATCCTCGATCATCCTCCCGCAAATTCTCTCCACTGTATTGTCCGACACACACCAGAAAAAAAATCCAGTTTTTACTTTTTTCAGCTAACTTCTCATTTATTAGCTGAGAGGAATGTTGAATTTGTCTTTACAAATGAGCTGTGGATCAGCCTGTAGATAAGGCTAGCACTGAGAGATAAAAGAAACAATGGGATGGATTCCACTGATTGATGAATGGAAAGAGATAGTTGCCTTTACAAACAAACTGCAGGGCTGCTGATAAATGAAATTGGATATCGAAAGATGAAAGAAGCAACGGGGGGAAACTATGAATTCTATAAGAATTAAAAATTAAAAGGGAGGGTTATACATTAGAGGGGAATTTCAGGTATCAGGCGTTCCGGGAAGTCTGTGCCTCTCAAGTACCTCAGCCAATGGGAAAAGAGAGAGGGAAATGCGGCCGGGAAAATAGGATAAAAAGGAGGCTGCGTCCTCCAAAAATTTGAGAGATCCCAGGGGAATGTCCCATGGCCTCTCCCTTTATTCGAATAAAGCAAAAAGGACTCCTCTGTTTCCTTTTTGGACATAAACCGCTGGTGTTTGTGGATTAATTTTCCTGACATTTAGCAACATATTGTTAAAAAAAAAAAAAAAAAAAAAAAAAAAAAAAAAAAGTGATCCAGAAGAGGGCAACATTGACAGCCATTCCAAGACAGGATGAACAAATGCTTTCACATTGACAGAGGATGCTGCGATGTTCTGAGAACAGAAGATAGAATAAAATAAAGGAAGGTGATGTTACAAGACAGAAAAGGGTAAAATAAAAGGAGTACCTGAGACTGGGGGGCGGGGGGGAAGAAAATGGGGAAATATTAATTGCTACACACTAGGTACAAATGCTTTTTACAAGTAATTGATGAGAAGCAAGCTAAAAGCGTCTTACTGCTGCTAGTGATATCATGCTCCAAGCTCTGCTAATAATTCCTATTTCTAGCAATAGTTCAATTGAACTCACTACATTCCAACTATTTTTCTGCTTGTTTAGATGGCAGATCCGTTTGGAACACACCTTAGTATAGCAAATTCTATGCCCAGGTAGGGACCTCTCAGTTCTTCCATAAAACATTTTCTTCTGCATTATGGCAAGCCTTTGTTTTAGCTTGACAGCTTTCTTGAAACTTAAATTTACGCATGTATCCAAAGACATTTGCAATTCCAGAAATTGGTAGGCACATCATATGGAAAGTAAATAACATTCTCGAGAGGGAGTTGCTTTGTTACTGAGGGGATGAAAAGCAAGGCTAGAGCTAGTAGAACTACCCAAGAAATTGGACTTAACGCAGCTTTTACAAGGCTCAAAGTAGCCATACCGAGATGTTTGAGCTAAAAGCCCCAGTTACCAGACTTACAGGCCTAATAGTTATCACCACACCACATTCCCTGGTTGCAGTATTTTTAACAGCAGTGCAGAACGCTACTGAAAATTATTTTTAGGTTGAATTGTTCTCTCCCCTCACTGCCTGTGTAGCTGTTAGAGGCTTCCAGGAGGCTGGGGAAGCAGACTGCTGGTTTCACTTCCAGACACGTCACTTCCATGGTCTGCTGGAGGGCACTTTGAAGCCCGTGTCCTTTTCTTGCTCTATTGTATCTGACAACTTTCCTCCCCCACGTCTGTTTTTTAGCGGGCAGCATTTTTGGAGGGCCAGTCAAAGACCTCAGGCTCCGAGAGAATTCATCTGCTTTGCTCTGTTTATGTGTGCAACAGATGGGAGCAGCAACTAAGTCAAGTAGTAACTTCTGAGCTGCCCAGTTATCAGTAAACCAAAATATTCTTTTGTGACTCTCGCCAGACGAACATATCATCCTATCCGAGTCACACACTGCCCCTCTGGCATTTTCCAGTCAGACAAAGAATTCCTGGCCCCTTGCATGAACCTCAGCTCTCCACCTTGTTCCAGAAAGAGTTCTAGATCCAAGGCCCAGTGAGCCAGCTACCCTTTGCTGCCCTGAGCAGTATGGAAACAGCCAAGCCCCAGCCCTGCAGCCCTGCCTAACTCGCCTTTGCCTCCCAAACCTGAACCTTTTCCTTGGCTGTGGCATCCTCACTCATGCAATCCTGAAGACAAAAATCTGATTTGGCAGGTGAGGCCGTTTCTAACGCAAAAGCTTCACCAAGGTTTCTCTTCCAACTTCAGCCTTAAACAGTCCTGTCCTCCTCAGACAGCCCCCACCTCCAGCCTTTAGCTGTAAATACTTACTGGTTTATAGCTAATGCTTGCCACCCCTCAAAATTAAGTCTTTTGATATGCATTTACATCCCTCCCTAACCATGTCCTCATCACCCTTCCCAAACTCAGCCTCATCTCCAGGCCTAGAACCTCTCCCTAGGTGAGGGACTGTCCTCGGGTAGGAGTGCTGACAGACCTGTGCATGAGCCCAGCTGCATAGCCCGTGCTAATCCCAGCCCAGCTCTAGCCTTTAAACCCACTGGGGCTTTGGTACTGGAGGCCCAGTTACAGTAACCCCTGTGGCCGTTCCGCTTCCAGGCCATCTGGGAGTTGTGATCCCCCACCCTACACCACTTTGGTGAGAAATGCATTCCTTTCTTACAATAAAGTTTTCATTTTATGTCTAAATTCAAGCATTCCGAGAAAACGTGTAGCAATTATATCAAGACAGACATGACAGGCACCAACATTAGCCTTTCATTACACACTTTTCATGCCTTCTCTCCACAGATTTCTTTGAGGCAACTCTGACTCCTTTTCTCACAGGCAGCTCCACACAGCACCGACTCCTCCTCTCCTCTGTACGACTGGCTAAACCCCAGCCTGTCCCTTCCCCAGCCACCTGAGCCTGTCTGTCCCAAACACAGCATCCTCTCACCTTGTCCATCCCTTGCACGGCCACGTGTCCCTTCCTCCTCGCAGCACAGCCAGCAGGCTCCAGCTCACACTGCAGCAGGCTCTGCACCTCCAGCTGGAGCTGTGCTTAGTGAAACTGGCAGCCAGCTGACCCACGCTTTTATAACAACCAGCCTCACTGGGCAGGCAAGGCTGTTTCCACTCCTTGCTAATCAGTACAGCTGTAACTCGTTGGCAACTAGTGCCTTCTGCACTATCCTTACAAACTATTCTCCTACAGAAATGGACCGGAATTCCGGGGGGATTTTCCGGGGATTCCGGGGGGATTTTCTCGGGAATTCCGGGGGGATTTTGTCGGGGATTCCGGGGGGATTTTCTGGGGGATTCCGGGGGGATTTTATCGGGGATTCCTGGGGGATATTCCCGGGGATTCCGGGGGGATTTTATCGGGGATTCTGGGCATATTTTCTCGCGGATTCCGGGGGGATTTTCTCAGGGATTCCGGGGAGATTTTATCGGGGATTCCGGGGGGATTTTTCCCGGGAAATCCGGGGGGATTTTTCCCCGCGATTCCAGGGGGATTTTCCAGGGGATTCCGGGCATATTTTCTCGGGGATTCCTGGGGGATTTTCCAGGGGATTCCATGGGGATTATCCAGGGGATTCCAGGGGGATTTTATCGGGGATACCTGGGGGATTTTCCAGGGGATTCTTGGGGGACTTTCCCGGGGATTCCGGGGGGATTTTCACGGGGATTCCGGGGGGATTTTCACTGGGATTCCGGGGCGATTTTCTCAGGGAATTCCGGGGGATTTTCTCGGGAATTCCGGGAGGATTTTCAGGAGTATTCCGGGGGGATTTTCCCGAGTATTCCGGGGGGATTTTCCCGAGTATTCCGGGGGGATTTTCTCGGGGATTCCGGGGTGATTTTCCCGGGAAATTCTGGGGGATTTTCTCGGGGATTCCCGGGGGGATTTTACGAGGAATTCCGGGGGATTTTCTCGGGGATTCCGGGGTGATTTTCCCGGGAAATTCCGGGGGATTTTCTCGGGGATTCCGGGGGGATTTTCCCGAGTATTCCGGGGGGATTTTGTCGGGGAGTCCGGAGAGATTTTCCGGGGATTCCAGGGGATTTTACGAGGAATTCCGGGGGATTTTCCCGGGGATTCCGGGGGGATATTCCCGGGGAATTCCGGGGGATTATCCCGGGGATTCCGGGGGGGTTTTCTCGGCGATACCATGGGGATATTCTCGCGGATTCCAGGATGATTTTCCCGGGTAATTCTAGGGGATTTTCTCGAGGATTTCGTGGGGATTTTCCCGGGGAATTCCGGGGGGATTTTCCAGGGGATTTCGTGGGGATTATGCCGGGGAGTCTGGGGCTATTTTCGCGGGGATTCCGGGGGATTTTCACGGGGATTCCGGGGGGATTTTCACTGGGATTCCGGGGCGATTTTCTCAGGGAATTCCGGGGGATTTTCTCGGGAATTCCGGGAGGATTTTCAGGAGTATTCCGGGGGGATTTTCCCGAGTATTCCGGGGGGATTTTTCGGGGAGTCCGGGGGGATTTTCCCGGGGATTCCGAGGGATATTCCCGGGGAATTCCGGGGGGATTTTCTCGGGGATTCCGGGGGATTTTCCAGGGGTTTCAGCGAGGAATTTCCCGGGGAATTCCCGGTGGATTTTCCAGGGGATTCCGGGTGGATTTTCTCGGGGATTCCGGGGGGATTTTCCCGAGTATTCCGGGGGGAATTTTTCGGGGAGTCCGGAGGGATTTTCCCAGGGTATCCGGGGTGATTTTACGAGGAATTCCGGGGGGATTTTCCCGAGTGTTCCGGGGGGATTTCCTCGGGGATTACGGGATGATTTTCTCGGGCAATTCCGGGGATGTTCTCGGGTATTCCGGGGCCATTATCTCGGTGATTCCGGGGAGATTTTCTCGGGGATTCCGAGATTATTTTCCCGGGGAATTCATGGGGATTTTCCCGGGGATTCCGGGGGGATATTCGCGGGGATTCCGGGGGATTTTCATGGGGATTACGGGGTATTTTCTCCTGGATTCCTGGGGATTTTGCCGAGTATTTCGGGAGAATTTTCTCGGGGATTCCGGGGTGATTTTCCCGGGAAATTCTGGGGGATTTTCTCGGGATTCCCGGGGGGATTTTACGAGGAATTCCGGGGGATTTTCTCGGGATTCCGGGGTGATTTTCCCGGGAAATTCCGGGGGATTTTCTCGGGGATTCCGGGGGGATTTTCCCGAGTATTCCGGGGGATTTTTTCGGGGAGTCCGGAGGGATTTTCCCGGGGATTCGGGGGATTTTACGAGGAATTCCGGGGGATTTTCTCGGGATTCCGGGGTGATTTTCCCGGGAAATTCCGGGGGATTTTCTCGGGGATTCCGGGGGGATTTTCCCGAGTATTCCGGGGGGATTTTTTCGGGGAGTCCGGAGGGATTTTCCCTGGGATTGCGGGGGA
>NW_028276228.1:0-34862 GCF_052056855.1 Sturnus vulgaris | reverse complement strand
TGGTTCTGTTTTTCATGCATTCTACACCCACCCCTCCCTCTCAATGTTCTGGCACCCACCATGACCCCCCCCCCATGCCCGACTCACCTGCTCCTCCAGCGCAGCCCGGCTCCCTCTCCCAGGGACCTTGGGGTGCCCCAAACCACGTCGGAGCCCCCCTCAGCCTTTTTTCCTCACCCCAAAGAAGGCACAGAACGACTCCAACTGCCCTGGACAGCAGCAGGGCACTTGACTGCAACCCCTCCCATGTGTCCATCCCACAGAAAGTGACTCTGCTGACACCAGAAAAGGGAGGGCAACCCCCACAAGGGCTGAAGTTCCTCCCCAGCCCTGCAGACACAGGGGACAAGGGGCAGAAAGGAGGAGGGGGCAGCAGAGAGGACAAGGGAAGAAAATCAACATCAAGGTGCACGATGAAATGGAACCCCCCCTAAAAAAAAAAAAAAGAAGAAGAAAAATGAAAACGAAAAATAACCAAAAAACGAAAAGAAACCCCTGGCATGCTGGATGGGCAGCACAAGAGGGAGGGATTAAAAATGAACAGGGACAGTGTCCTGGTTTTGGGCAAATTTGGGGGAAAACCTCCAGAAGGAGCCCCCAGACAGCAAACCCCACGACTCCTTCCCCCCACCCCACCGGGTTCGGGAAGAATTTCCTCGGAGAAGAGTGGGAGAAAAAAACCTCTTTATTTAACAAGCAAGACACTCCCCAGCACAGGGAAAAAAGACAACACCAGCTGACAAAAAACTCTTTCACCGTTCTGAAGGGATGACGAGTTCAGTCTCTCTGGCGAGTGGTCGCCCAGTTATCAGTCTCTGGCGCTTGGGAATGGCTGCTGCAGGTGACAGAGTGTAGACTCCCGGTGTTTCTTGGGGTTTCCCAGGTCCCCGTCCGGAACAGGTTCAGATGGTATCCAGGAGAGGGAGGGGACGGGGTGGAAGAGAAAACAGTCCAGGGAAAAAGTTGGACTGCCTAGCTGAACTAACTAATAAGAAAAAAGCAAGGGCAAAGCGAAGGAAAGAAAAAGAGGCAGAAGCGAGCAAGCAGGCAAGCAAGCAGGCAAGCAAGCAAGCAAGCAAACCGAGCTAAAACCTCTCCTAAACATAGACCATGGGGGAGGTGAGCCGGCTGATAACAAGACAAAACAAAGCTTCACTCTCAGAGTCAGTCCTGGAAGCACAGGACATAATACCAAACATAATCAGGACACATGATTGGAGATAGAAACACCATAACATCACCCTAGGACAGACAGTGACCGGGACACAAGGATCCCACGGGAAACAACGGCACAGGGAGCACCACAGAGGCACAGAGAAGGACGGAGAAAAGACAGAGAGTGCCAAACACACAGCAAGGACTGAGGGGTACCATGACAAAGAGGGAACCCAGGAGCCAGAGAGGAAGCGAGCACAGCCCGTGCGGGGCGGGCAAAGACGGGCAAGGAGCAGCACAGCCACGGAGACAGAGAGGCACGGCCAGCAGGACAGAGGCTCACCAGGAGAGGGGCACAGCAAGGGAGGAGCACCGGGCAGCGCTCCTTTAGGACAAGAATATTCACACACACAAGCAATTCCCTCATTTGCACCTCATTCTTATTTCACCCCCCCCCCCCCCCCCCCCCAATAAAAAATTCAGCTCATAGCACAGGCAGCTCTGGCTTTTCCCTGCACAGTATTTCTACCAAGGCCCTGGGCACAGCACGCGGTCGCGAGTCACCTGAATCAATCCTGATTTAACATTTCAAAGCTTCTCCTTCTGGCACTGCACCTTCTCAGACCCGGGCTGCCATGTTCCACTCCCCTCATGGCCACATTCAAGAACAACTGTTGCCATTCTGCAGAGAATTCCCAATATGACTCACGTATTATCAGTGGGCAGAAAACTCTTTGGGCTTCAGTTCCACCTCTCACCTGTTCCACGTGGAGGGAGGACAGGCATTAGTCACACATCACAGCAGCAGTGATGGATCAAGGCTTTTTTTTTTTTTTTTTTTTTTTTGATTGAATAAAAGGGTAAGAAAAAACAAACCAGGTCTCATACAAATGTCTTGAAACACCATTAAAGCTTTTTAAACCCAGGAGACCATCGTGATTCCTGACTTCAGTCTTCTATCCATACTGGTTTTGGCATCATGAAATCAATCAGAGTCTTTTAAGAAATACTAAATCATCATGACTAAACCCCGGGCTCCTGGTCATTTGCACTTACAGCCCCTTGTAGGAAGCTCTCCAGCCTTTTTTTCCCATCCTACGTTGGACAGAGGATGGCTGTGAACCGCACGCCTCCACACAAACAGTCCTGCCGGTTCCTCAAAAAGTTTAAAATGCCTGTGATAAAAATGATAGAAAGTAATACTGCCTCTCACACTGTGCAAGAAATGGGAAGTTGGACTTTCAATGTCCCACTGAGAGATGCCGAATAAAAGCTTCCCCATGAGCTCGCACAGAGTAGTAACATTTCTTGGACGAAACTAAACTAAGATTTTTTTTTTGACCAAACAAGATAGGTCTGTATGAGAACAGCTCAGGAGGCTTTCAGGGCTCGCAGTGATGCTGGCAGAGCACAGAACGTTAAAGATGAAGTCTTAACTCCCTGAATTAATGCCCTGTGGTAGCCAAATCTTTTTGCAAAGACACATAAGACTTGCTTCTCCTTGTTTCCGAGTTCCCAAGCCGTCCTGTAATTCCTCACCTGCACTAGTGCAGACCAATCTGCCGTGGGCAAGGAACAGATCCGGCTCCTGAGCTCCAAGCCACGTGTCCCCGATGGAAACCCAAGTCAGGAATACAAAAACACCTGTGGAAGAAAGACGAGAGAAAAATCAGAAGACACAGATATTCTTCTATTCCCACACAGAAATACCGAGCCAAGCTGTTTACCTCTGGGACTCTGTTTTAAAACAGCTCCCCAGCTCTGTTCCTAGATGGAAAACGTGGAGTGGCTTTGCCCGTGCAAAGCCAATGAGCCTCCTCACAAGAAGGAACAAACCAGTTTCCTGCTAAATCAGACACCTGGAAATCTCACCTGTCACATGCTGTCATGGACCAGCAAGAGGGATCAGCATCCAGGCCCACGTGGACTTGTTCATTCCTGGCTTCTAATGCAGCAGGGACAACAGCACTGAAGGGAAATGATCACGTCTTCATTTAAAGAGAACCCAACTTCTTCATCAAAGCCATCACTGTCCTCGAGCAGGACATCCACCATATCCAGGACATCTAATCAGTGAAGAAAAACATCAAAGCAAGAATCCAGACTAACAGGAAAAACAACAGACGTAGAATGCAACACTCCAGGAATACAAGGCATCTTTTTAATTCTTTTTAATTAAAAAAAAAAATAAAAAATAAAAAAAAGGATGAAAGCCACATTTGTCACGCAATACAACTTTAAGTGCAACCCCTAAATTACAGCTGAACCTTCACTCTGCCTTTCAATGCTGCTGTCCAGCACGGAGCAGCTGTGGCTGCTCCTGGATCCCTGGATGTGTCCAAAGCCAGGCTGGACACTGGGGCTTGGAGCAGCCCGGGCTACTGAAAGGTGTCCCTGTTCATGGCAGGGCTGGAACTGGATGAGATTTAAGGAGCCTTGCCGGCCAAACCACTCTGGGATTCCATGACTCTGTCAACAGTCCCAGGCAGAAGGGCTAGATTTCCATTTGAGTTCAAAAACGCTGCTGCAAGAGCATGAAGAGAGATTTCAAATACCGTTCAAGTGGCACAGCCACGGCAGAAATGACTTTCAGAGGTAAAGCGGCAACTTGGCAATTCCACTTCGACTTCTGATACCAAGAACACGTGGAGAGCTGAATCCTGGAGGGCCCTTACTTAACAGGATTGCCAGAGTTATCCATCCCCAGTTTGCTGATTAGGGCTAGAAAGTGTATCCCCAAGTCATGGAGTTGGGATGTTGACAGGTTACCACATACCATCAATGTGAGAGACGGGGATGCTGATGTTATCAGAGTCCTGTTTAAACAGAGCCACCTGGAGCGTGCTGGCTGCCTGAACCAGGTCTGCTGCCTTGTCAGTGTAGGGACAGGGGTTGGTCACCAGCTTCAGCAGGATCTGTCAGCAAAGGTGGGGAGAAAGGTAAGTGCACCTGCTGGCTGGCAAGTGCAGGGGAACCACACGGTACTGAGAACGACCACGTGCTGAAAGCTGGGCAGCTTTTATGAGGACAACTTCCATAGCACTTCTGCAGGATTCTGTCTACAGTTCCTGCTCTACAGGCCACACTGATGGAAAAACAAAAACCCACCACAACTTGGCACCTAGACTGCGACCACACACCGAGTACCTGGGCAGACCACAGTGGAGGCAAAGCACTGGGCATTCAACATCCTGAAGAGTAAACAGCAAGTGTCACCTTTCCTTGTCAAGGACCACCATCTACTGAGCTCTGATAATGTCGGCACCTAAAGAGGAGATCAAAGCTACCCACACCTACACCACTCTACCCTTACACCGACAATGCTGTAATAACAGCTGATCTCTTTGGATTTCATTTTCCTACAAATCATTTGGCTGCCCTCCCACTGAACACAAGAAGGATGCCACCTCCGTATAAAGAATCCCAAACAAGGCTTTTCTCAGAATTCATTCGCTGGTCTTTGACAGGTTTCTCAACAATAGCAACAAGACCTCCAGTTTCCACTAACACTATTCTTTGCATTTTTTTATCCAGCTGATTTGAACACCGTTACCTTTTCCAAAAACTGAATCACTGCTTCCTTCTGGTCTTCTTTTGTATTATCCAAGTGCTCCAGCCAAATTGAAAGCTCCTTCCACGTGTACTCAAACGCTCCACTGTCACGTAAAACCTGTCCAGGAAACAAAGGAGGAGGTGTGTAAATAAACCTCAAAACACCTAAAATACAAAACCCCGAGGGATGCAGATCTTTTTCTATAGTTACCTTCATGCTTCCTTCTTTTAGGAACGAAAAGAAGAGCAGGTTGATGAGGAGTCGTATCTGCCGCTCTCCTCACCCTCAGTTCAAGAGGCTCACTAGGGGGACTTCAGCTGCATAGTGGACAATAAAAATCCTACTTCTGTAATTTTTGGAAAGCAGGTTATACTGCTTTCAGAGGGCGGTACAGCTTTCTATCATCACAGGCAGTTAAAAAAAAAAGAAAAAAGCACCTTCAAAATAGCCTGTAGGGGAGTTTTAGAAAACTACCGATGAAACAGAGGAAAATCATTGCTAAATTAAACCTGAATCAGGCTACTTGTACTTAAAGCAATCAGGCAGAGGGATGAACAGTCACATAAATGAGCAGTGGGCTGTGACCACAGCAAGGTCCAGAGAGAAGTGCAAGTTGCTGGGGGTGGTGAGGAAGACAGCAAGTCACACACCCTAGAGACAGGCTTTGACGTGCCTAGAAACTTCCCCCCGCTTTCCTGCTCTCCAAATTCAGGCCCTGACTGCGAGCACCCAAACTCGGTGACCCCGAGCTCCAGCTCTACAAGCAAGAAAGGAGGAGGGAGAAGAGGAAGGAATCCGAGTGACACCAGGGTTCAGCTCCCTCCCCCTAAGGCCCAGCAAGAGAGGAAACCTTGCCCAGCTTCCCGACCCTGGCACCTACGTTGGACGACTGCAATTACACAGGATGAATCTGTGCCTTTGCTCCTCTCCACACATCAAATACAAGGAAGCCATCACAACTCATTTGTTCTACAGTTACTCCGTGTACAACACCAGCAGCTCTAAAAATAACTGCTGCTCACATCAGTCTGACAGGGGAATTCATTTAAAGCAAGAAAACATGAAGGAAAAAGGATTCATTATAATATAAGCGACTATTTTTGGCAGGGTCTGGAAACAGAAATGCACCTGCAGCTCTCACAAAACCGGGCAGGAACAGAATGTGAAATCCAAAAACGAGCCTTCAGTTACATGGCACTGTGCAGAAAAGTAAGTCCTTACCATCTATTCTTAGCAGCCTTTCTGCTGACGGAACTGCCCCAACTTCCCTGTTCCTGCTTTCCCTTCAGAGAAAATGCAAAGGACTGAAGTGGAAAGTGGACACAGGAACAAGTCAAGCAGTCCATGTTCCCACCTGGCAAAAGAATCCAAAACCATCAGAAAAACGGCACATTTTGAGCAGCTTTCGGTTGAGACATTCATTGCTGGGAGACCAAGTGAACCTGCCTTTAATCCCTTGCAAGGATCAAGGGCAACTAAACCCGAATTCAGTCACTGTAACTGGATTTTTTCTTGGCAGGACAGTCTGGTTGCATTTATTCCTTATTCCTAGGGGTAAATCTCTACCCCTCCTTAGGTAACTAAAGGATGTCCTCTTTGAATAAGGTGCTAAAAACAGCAGCCTCTGGTGTCTGGTGGACTTCGAGCTGGCCAGCTTTTTCTCAAAAGTCAAATAACTAATTTAAATATGCAGAGGGGGATGCTAATTTTCAAGACAAAAAGTACTCCTTGCATCAAAGCTGGGATCAGACAATAACAGAGAGGACTACTCTGCAGGGCCAGAGGAAACCGGAGAAGACTTATGAAAGGCTAGAGTGCTGAAGTACAGATTAAAGAAACGCTGATAAAAAGTAAAAATCCAAAGCAATATCTTCTTGATCAATGTCAAGACCTTTGCAGGCACCAACTGCACTGATTTATTACAGTATCAGAATTCATTCAGCCTCGGGGGGGTGCGTAAACACGACAGACATTTCTTTGCTCTTTCATCAACTGCTGCAGTGAAGTCCGTTCACAGCATTGATTTCTGTCAAATATTTCGTTACTAGCCGGTTATCTGACAGCAAATTTCAACAAGAGGCACAGGAAAGGAGACTGGTGACCACACAATCCTGCAGCAAAGGTAACTGCTTCAAGAAAAAATCGTACAATCCTGAAATTTCAGGCCAGTGGGATAGAGTGAATATCCTGATATTTCAATTCCAAAGCTTACCTTAATGGTCTCGGGCTCCGGGGCTTGGAGGGGGGGTCGGTTCGGAAGGGCCGCCTCCGGAGGAGGGGATCCCGGGGGAGTCAGGGGCCCGGGGAGGGGGGCGAGGCGGAGGGAGAGGAAAAAGAGGAAGATGAGGAGGAGGAAGAAGGGGGAGAGGGTTTGAGAGGAGGGGAAGCCCAAATCCGTGCTGTGTGCGGAGCTCCGACAGCACGCTGCAGCCCGCAGCTCAGTGTGAGCACGGGGCAGAGGAGGCGATTTCTGGGCATTCAATCACCCTGAGGCGGGCCCCGGCACCGCCCCTGCAGCACCGTCCCCAGCACAGCTCGGTACCGCTCCGGGATCACCCGGCCCCGCCCCCGGTGCCGCCCGGGACCACTGGGGACCGCCCCTAAAGCACCGCCCCGGCCCCGCCCGGTCCCGTCCCCGGGACCTCCGTGCCCCGCCTCGCCAAGCCCCGGCTCCGCCCCGAGCCTGCCCGGGCTGCGCCGGGACCATCGCTGGCGGCCCCGCCCCTCTCCCCCGGGCCGAAGCGGGCTGAAGGAGATGTCCGCACGATTGGAAACGCCGCCGAAAATCGCACCCGTGGGATCGGTGTCGGCGTCGTGCGCAGGCATCCCACTAGAGCGAGCGGGCTCCTTGCTGTGCCACCCTCCTTTTGCAGCCAGAGTTAGAAGGTCGGGGAGCGACACCCGAGCCGCCATCTTGGGAGAGGCAGGCGCGCAGTACCGCGCTCTGCCCACAGGGTGGCGCTTGGGAGACAGGCAAGGGATGGAATCAAGGAGTGTCCCAATCCTTGAGGAAATCCCCCTGAATGAACGCCCCAAAAAACCGCGACCAGAACTGAGAAACCTCCTGCCTCTGTATGAGTGCAAAGGGTGTGCAAGGAGTGTGCAAATAGTGTGCATTAGCAATCGATCGGCAGGCATTGGCAATCGATCGCCGATATAATCGATCGGCAGGCATTGGCAATCGTTCGCCGATCTAATCGATCGGCAGGCGCGATCAATCGATCGCCGATCTAATCGATCGGCAGGCATTAGCAATCGATCGCCGATCTAATCGATCGGCAGGCATTGGCAATCGATCGCCGATCTAATCGATCGGCAGGCGCGATCAATCGATCGCCGATCTAATCGATCGGCAGGCATTAGCAATCGATCGCCGATCTAATCGATCGGCAGGCATTAGCAATCGATCGCCGATCTAATCGATCGGCAGGCATTAGCAATCGATCGCCGATCTAATCGATCGGCAGGCGCGATCAATCGATCGCCGATCTAATCGATCGGTACTCGCGATCAATCGATCGCCGATGTAATCCATAGGCATGCATTAGTTATCGATCACCGATCTGATTTTTCCCGCCATTTTTCATTGATTTTTTTCCCCATTTCTCACTGATATTTACGGCCCATTTTTCATGCATTTTTCCCCCATTTCTCACTGATTTTTTTCCCCCGCAATTTTCGTGGATTTTTTCCCAATTTTTCCCCATTTCTCACTAAATTTTTTCCCCCAATTTCTCAATGATTTTTTTTCCCCAATTTATCAAAGATTTTTTCCACATTTCTCACCGATTTTTTCCCCATTTCTGACTGATTTTTTCGACCCATTTCTGACTGATTTTTCCCCATTTCTCTCTGATTTTTTTCCCCATTTCTCACTGATTTTTTCCACCCATTTCTCATGGATTTTTTCCCCATTTTTCCCCCATTACTCACTGATTTTTTCCCC
Organism: Sturnus vulgaris; assembly: GCF_052056855.1. Taxonomy (NCBI): domain Eukaryota; kingdom Metazoa; phylum Chordata; class Aves; order Passeriformes; family Sturnidae; genus Sturnus; species Sturnus vulgaris. The sequence continues at coordinate 26,208 of NW_028276228.1, read as the reverse complement.
CCATTTCTCACTGAATATTCCCCCATTTTTCATCGACTATTCCCCCATTTACCACTGATTTTTCCCCCATTTCTCGCTGATTTTGTCCTCAATTTTCGCCGATTTCTCATTGATTTTTTTCCGTTTCTCACTGATTATTTCCCTCATTTTTCATGGATTTTTTCCCCATTTTTCCCCATTTCTCACTGATTTTTTCCCCCATTTTTCATGGATGTTTCCCCCAATTTTCATGGATATTTCCTGATTTTCCCCCCCATTTCTCACTGATATTTGCCCCCATTTCTCTCTGAATTTTCCCCCCATTTTTCATGCATTTTCCCACCCATTAATCACTGATTTTTTCCCCAATTCTCACCGACTTTTCCCCCCATTTCTCACTGATTTTACCCCATTTCTCACTGATTTTTTTAATGTTTGTATTTCTATTTCTATTTATGTTTATATTTATATTTATTGTTATTGTCTTGCATGTTTATGTTTATATGTTTATGTTTACGTTTGTGCATGTTTGTGTCTATGTTTATATTTATGCATATCAAGGTATCCTTTAAAAACAACGCCCCACCAAAAACAAAAACAACACAAAACGCCATTCAAGAACTCCCTTATCAACACCTGAATGAAAAAACATGGCATTAGATAAATAGACCATAGCCCTTATCATACACCATCTACAAACAAAATAAAGCTATACCATACATCCTCGAAAACCACCTTCAAAGCACGACATTAGAAAAAAAAACTTTCCAGAATTAAAAGCTGTATCTAACAAAAGCCGTCTGATAAAATTAACAACCAAGCCCCCACCATCAGAGCTGCCCCTACTAAACTCCCCATCGTACATATGAAAAATCAGTTTTAAAAACCTACTTCAATTCATTCTGCCTCAAATACAAAGCCATCCAGAAAGTTACCTTCACTCAAAAACAAAAGCGCACGTAGTAAATAACATTAAAAAATAAATCAGCACACTACACACCACAAGCATAAAATATTGAATTAAAACCAAAAATACCCCTATTCATTAAAGAGCCCAGCCGCAAGCTATATTTAACTATAACTTCGTGCAAACGTACACATATCATTAAAATAGATTTCTTTCAGAATACAACTGATGATCTAAAATAGTAAAATGTCCGAGAACGATATTATAATAGGATATCCTCGATCATCCTCCCGCAAATTCTCTCCACTGTATTGTCCGACACACACCGGAAAAAAAATCCAGTTTTTACTTTTTTCAGCTAACTTCTCATTTATTAGCTGAGAGGAATGTTGAATTTGTCTTTACAAATGAGCTGTGGATCAGCCTGTAGATAAGGCTAGCACTGAGAGATAAAAGAAACAATGGGATGGATTCCACTGATTGATGAATGGAAAGAGATAGTTGCCTTTACAAACAAACGGCAGGGCTGCTGATAAATGAAATTGGATATCGAAAGATGAAAGAAGCAACGGGGGGAAACTATGAATTCTAGAAGAATTAAAAATTAAAAGGGAGGGTTATACATTAGAGGGGAATTTCAGGTATCAGGCGTTCCGGGAAGTCTGTGCCTCTCAAGTACCTCAGCCAATGGGAAAAGAGAGAGGGAAATGCGGCCGGGAAAATAGGATAAAAAGGAGGCTGCGTCCTCCAAAAATTTGAGAGATCCCAGGGGAATGTCCCATGGCCTCTCCCTTTATTCGAATAAAGCAAAAAGGACTCCTCTGTTTCCTTTTTGGACATAAACCGCTGGTGTTTGTGGATTAATTTTCCTGACATTTAGCAACATATTGTTAAAAAAAAAAAAAAAAAAAAAAAAAAAAAAAAAAAAAAAAAGTGATCCAGAAGAGGGCAACATTGACAGCCATTCCAAGACAGGATGAACAAATGCTTTCACATTGACAGAGGATGCTGCGATGTTCTGAGAACAGAAGATAGAATAAAATAAAGGAAGGTGATGTTACAAGACAGAAAAGGGTAAAATAAAAGGAGTACCTGAGACTGGGGGGCGGGGGGGAAGAAAATGGGGAAATATTAATTGCTACACACTAGGTACAAATGCTTTTTACAAGTAATTTATGAGAAGCAAGCTAAAAGCGTCTTACTGCTGCTAGTGATATCATGCTCCAAGCTCTGCTAATAATTCCTATTTCTAGCAATAGTTAAATTGAACTCACTACATTCCAACTATTTTTCTGCTTGTTTAGATGGCAGATCCGTTTGGAACACACCTTAGTATAGCAAATTCTATGCCCAGGTAGGGACCTCTCAGTTCTTCCATAAAACATTTTCTTCTGCATTATGGCAAGCCTTTGTTTTAGCTTGACAGCTTTCTTGAAACTTAAATTTACGCATGTGTCCAAAGACATTTGCAATGTAGGCACATCATATGGAAAGTAAATAACATTCTCGAGAGGGAGTTGCTTTGTTACTGAGGGGATGAAAAGCAAGGCTAGAGCTAGTAGAACTACCCAAGAAATTGGACTTAACGCAGCTTTTACAAGGCTCAAAGTAGCCATACCGAGATGTTTGAGCTAAAAGCCCCAGTTACCAGACTTACAGGCCTAATAGTTATCACCACACCACATTCCCTGGTTGCAGTATTTTTAACAGCAGTGCAGAACGCTACTGAAAATTATTTTTAGGTTGAATTGTTCTCTCCCCTCACTGCCTGTGTAGCTGTTAGAGGCTTCCAGGAGGCTGGGGAAGCAGACTGCTGGTTTCACTTCCAGACAGGTCACTTCCGTGGTCTGCTGGAGGGCACTTTGAAGCCCGTGTCCTTTTCTTGCTCTATTGTATCTGACAACTTTCCTCCCCCACGTCTGTTTTTTAGCGGGCAGCATTTTTGGAGGGCCAGTCAAAGACCTCAGGCTCCGAGAGAATTCGTCTGCTTTGCTCTGTTTATGTGTGCAACAGATGGGAGCAGCAACTAAGTCAAGTAGTAACTTCTGAGCTGCCCAGTTATCAGTAAACCAAAATATTCTTTTGTGACTCTCGCCAGACGAACATATCATCCTATCCGAGTCACACACTGCCCCTCTGGCATTTTCCAGTCAGACAAAGAATTCCTGGCCCCTTCCTTGCATGAACCTCAGCTCTCCACCTTGTTCCAGAAAGAGTTCTAGATCCAAGGCCCAGTGAGCCAGCTACCCTTTGCTGCCCTGAGCAGTATGGAAACAGCCAAGCCCCAGCCCTGCAGCCCTGCCTAACTCGCCTTTGCCTCCCAAACCTGAACCTTTTCCTTGGCTGTGGCAGCCTCACTCATGCAATCCTGAAGACAAAAATCTGATTTGGCAGGTGAGGCCGTTTCTAACGCAAAAGCTTCACCAAGGTTTCTCTTCCAACTTCAGCCTTAAACAGTCCTGTCCTCCTCAGACAGCCCCCACCTCCAGCCTTTAGCTGTAAATACTTACTGCTTTATAGCTAATGCTTGCCACCCCTCAAAATTAAGTCTTTTGATATGCATTTACATCCCTCCCTAACCATGTCCTCATCACCCTTCCCAAACTCAGCCTCATCTCCAGGCCTAGAACCTCTCCCTAGGTGAGGGACTGTCCTCGGGTAGGAGTGCTGACAGACCTGTGCATGAGCCCAGCTGCATAGCCCGTGCTAATCCCAGCCCAGCTCTAGCCTTTAAACCCACTGGGGCTTTGGTACTGGAGGCCCAGTTACAGTAACCCCTGTGGCCGTTCCGCTTCCAGGCCATCTGGGAGTTGTGATCCCCCACCCTACACCACTTTGGTGAGAAATGCATTCCTTTCTTACAATAAAGTTTTCATTTTATGTCTAAATTCAAGCATTCCGAGAAAACGTGTAGCAATTATATCAAGACAGACATGACAGGCACCAACATTAGTCTTTCATTACACACTTTTCATGCCTTCTCTCCACAGATTTCTTTGAGGCAACTCTGACTCCTTTTCTCACAGGCAGCTCCACACAGCACCCACTCCTCCTCTCCTCTGTACGACTGGCTAAACCCCAGCCTGTCCCTTCCCCAGCCACCTGAGCCTGTCTGTCCCACACACAGCATCCTCTCACCTTGTCCATCCCTTGCACGGCCACGTGTCCCTTCCTCCTCGCAGCACAGCCAGCAGGCTCCAGCCCACACTGCAGCAGGCTCTGCACCTCCAGCTGGAGCTGTGCTTAGTGAAACTGGCAGCCAGCTGACCCACGCTTTTATAACAACCAGCCTCACTGGGCAGGCAAGGCTGTTTCCACTCCTTGCTAATCTGTACAGCTGTAACTCGTTGGCAACTAGTGCCTTCTGCACTATCCTTACAAACTATTCTCCTACAGAAATGGACCGGAATTCCGCGGGGATTTTCCGGGGATTCCGGGGGGATTTTCTCGGGAATTCCGGGGGGATTTTGTCGGGGATTCCGGGGGGATTTTCTGGGGGATTCCGGGGGGATTTTATCGGGGATTCCTGGGGGATATTCCCGGGGATTCCGGGGGGATTTTATCGGGGATTCTGGGCATATTTTCTCGCGGATTCCGGGGGGATTTTCTCAGGGATTCCGGGGAGATTTTATCGGGGATTCCGGGGGGATTTTTCCCGGGAAATCCGGGGGGATTTTTCCCCGCGATTCCAGGGGGATTTTCCAGGGGATTCCGGGCATATTTTCTCGGGGATTCCTGGGGGATTTTCCAGGGGATTCCATGGGGATTATCCAGGGGATTCCAGGGGGATTTTATCGGGGATACCTGGGGGATTTTCCAGGGGATTCCTGGGGGATTTTCCCGGGGATTCCGGGGGGATTTTCACGGGGATTCCGGGGGGATTTTCACTGGGATTCCGGGGCGATTTCCTCAGGGAATTCCGGGGGATTTTCTCGGGAATTCCGGGAGGATTTTCCCGGGGATTCCGAGGGGATATTCCCGGGGAATTCCGGGGGGATTTTCTCCGGGATTCCGGGGGGATTTTCCAGGGGTTTCAGCGAGGAATTTCCCGGGGAATTCCCGGTGGATTTTCCAGGGGATTCCGGGTGGATTTTCTCGGGGATTCCGGGGGGATTTTCCCGAGTATTCCGGGGGGAATTTTTCGGGGAGTCCGGAGGGATTTTCCCGGGGTATCCGGGGTGATTTTACGAGGAATTCCGGGGGGATTTTCCCGAGTGTTCCGGGGGGATTTCCTCGGGGATTACGGGATGATTTTCTCTCGGATTTTTTTCCCCAATTTTTCAAGCATTTTTTCCCGCAATTTTCGTGGATTTTTCCCAAATTTTCCCCATTTCTCACTGATTTTTTTCCCCATTTCTCAATGATTTTTGCCCCAATTTATCAAAGATTTTTTTCCCCATTTCTCACTGATGTTTTTCCCCATTTTCCCCCCATTTCTCACTGATTTTTATCCCCCATTTTTCAATGATTTTTCCCCATTTCTCTCTGATTTTTTCCCCATTTCACCATGATGTTTTCCCCATTTCTCACTGATTTTTCCGTTGATTTTTCATGGATTTTTCCACCCATTTTTCGTGGATTTTTTCCCCTTTTTTCCCCATTTCTCACTGATTTTTTCCCCCCATTTATCACTCCTTTTTCCCCATTTTTCCCCATTTCTCACTGATTTTTTCCGCCATTTTTCATGGATGTTTCCCCCAATTTTCATGGATATTTCCTGATTTTCCCCCCCATTTCTCACTGATATTTGCCCCCATTTCTCTCTGAATTATTCCCCCCATTTTTCATGCATTTTCCCGCCCATTAATCACTGATTTTTTCCCCATTTCTCACCGACTTTTCCCCCCATTTCTCACTGATTTTTATCCCCCACTTCTGACTGATTTTTCCCAATTTTTCGTTGATCTTTTTCCCCATTCCTCACCGATTTTTCCCCCATTTCTCTCTGATTTTTCCATCATTTTTCATGGCTTTTCCCCCCCATTTCTCACTGATTTTACCCCATTTCTCACTGATTTTATTAATGTTTGTATTTCTATTTCTAATTATGTTTATATTTATATTTATTATTATTGTTTTGCATGTTTATGTTTATGTTTATATCTATGCAGGTTAACGTTTGTGCATGTTTATGTCTATGTTTATATTTATGCATATTTATTTTTATGCCGGCGAACGCGGACAGGCGTTTTATGTAAACGCCTATCCGCCGGGGTCCTAGAGAGGCCGCCATCTTGAGTGTGTCGGGACTCTCAAAATGGCGGCTCGGGCGGCACCCCGCCTGACCTTCCCAAAATGGCGGCAGAAAGGGCGGGAAAAAATCAGGACCCCGGTGTGTAGGCATAAGATGCCTGATTACATCGCCGACGCCGATCCGCTCGCCGCCAATTTTCCCTGTTGTTTCAGAGCGTGCCGACAACGGCCGCGCGGTCCGCGGTGCCGCGGGCGCGAGGGCGCCGGCGGGTGCGGGCAGGCGTTTTATGTAAACGCCTATCCGCCGGGGTCCTAGAGAGGCCGCCATCTTGAGTGTGTCGGGACTCTCAAAATGGCGGCTCGGGCGGCACCCCGCCTGACCTTCCCAAAATGGCGGCAGAAAGGGCGGGAAAAAATCAGGACCCCGGTGTGTAGGCATAAGATGCCTGATTACATCGCCGACGCCCATCTGCTCGCCGCCAATTTTCCCGGATGTTTCAGAGCGTGCCGACAACGGCCGCGCGGTTCGCGGTGCCGCGGGAGTGAGGGCGCCGGCGGGTGCGGGCAGGCGTTTTATGTAAACGCCTATCCGCCGGGGTCCTAGAGAGGCCGCCATCTTGAGTGTGTCGGGACTCTCAAAATGGCGGCTCGGGCGGCACCCCGCCTGACCTGCCAAAAATGGCGGCAGAAAGGGCGGGAAAAAATCAGGACCCCGGTGTGTAGGCATAAGATGCCTGATTACATCGCCGACGCCGATCCGCTCGCCGACAATTTTCCCGGACGTGTCAGAGCGTGCCGACAACGGCCGCGCGGTCCGCGGTGCCGCGGGCGTGAGGGCGCCGGCGGGCGCGAGCAGGCGTTTTATGTAAACGCCTATCCGCCGGGGTCCTAGAGAGGCCGCCATCTTGAGCGCTGCCGCAGGGCTGGGTCCCGGCCCGCGGGCCCTTCCGCCATCCTGAGAGGGGCACGGTGCAGTACCCGCCTGTGTCCACACGGCGGCAGCACTGCCGCCCAACTCAGCCCGGCACTGCCGCCCTGTCAGGGACAGCCAGAGAAGGGAGAGAGTTCCAAGCACCAGAGTCCCCACCCGTCATAAAATCCTCTCAATGAACGCCCCAAAAAAACCCCGACCCAAACTAAAAATGCCCTGCCTCTGACCAAATGAAAAAAAAACCCTTTTATATATAGAAATCATCTATTTTTTAATATTTAATTTCTAGTCATAATCTAGACATATTTCATATATTCAATTTAATTGCTATTCTATTTATCATATATACAATATTATTTTATTATTCATTATATACATAGATTTATATTACTAATGTTATTTCTATTTTATCTATATCCATCTATATTTGGAGGTTCATTGTTTTTAATATTATTTCTTTAAAAGCTCTGCCTCTAACCAAATAGAAACAAAAAACTCGATTATTTTAAATTCTATTTGAATATATTTTTTTATTTAGTTTTCATATTTATATCTGTAGATTTATATGTCTATATTGTGTATTCTATATTTATAAACTATTTAACGTATTTTTTACTTGTATATTAATATACTATATGCTATTTACATTCTATTATAACATACTATTTAATATAACATATTAAAATCGATAAATTATTTATATTACATACTACATACATATATTTTATATTTATATTTATTTCTATAGATTTATACTTACATATATATATGCATATATAGTTATAATAATTTTATGTCAGTATCTATTTTTGCATATTTGTATATTTTTGCCTATATGATTTATATTATTTATTAAAAACCCTCCTCTAACCAAATAAAAAACAATAAAACATTCCTTTTAAAGTCTAAGTATTTATATATTTCTATTTTCATAACAAAATATAATGTAATGTAATATATTTATATATTGGTTTCTTATATTTGCTTATATATTTTTATTCTTTATCTTTTCTATTTACAGTATCTATTAAAAAACCCTACCTCTATCCAAACACAAACCAATAAAACATTCCTTTTAGACTATATTTAGCTATTTTTTAAGGTTCTGTTTTTCATGCATTCTACACCCACCCCTCCCTCTCAATGTTCTGGCACCCACCATGACCCCCCCCCCATGCCCGACTCACCTGCTCCTCCAGCGCAGCCCGGCTCCCTCTCCCAGGGACCTTGGGGTGCCCCAAACCACGTCGGAGCCCCCCTCAGCCTTTTTTCCTCACCCCAAAGAAGGCACAGAACGACTCCAACTGCCCTGGACAGCAGCAGGGCACTTGACTGCAACCCCTCCCATGTGTCCATCCCACAGAAAGTGACTCTGCTGACACCAGAAAAGGGAGGGCAACCCCCACAAGGGCTGAAGTTCCTCCCCAGCCCTGCAGACACAGGGGACAAGGGGCAGAAAGGAGGAGGGGCAGCAGAGAGGACAAGGGAAGAAAATCAACATCAAGGTGCACGATGAAATGGAACCCCCCCTAAAAAAAAAAAAAAGAAGAAGAAAAATGAAAACGAAAAATAACCAAAAAACGAAAAGAAACCCCTGGCATGCTGGATGGGCAGCACAAGAGGGAGGGATTAAAAATGAACAGGGACAGTGTCCTGGTTTTGGGCAAATTTGGGGGAAAACCTCCAGAAGGAGCCCCCAGACAGCAAACCCCACGACTCCTTCCCCCCACCCCACCGGGTTCGGGAAGAATTTCCTCGGAGAAGAGTGGGAGAAAAAAACCTCTTTATTTAACAAGCAAGACACTCCCCAGCACAGGGAAAAAAGACAACACCAGCTGACAAAAAACTCTTTCACCGTTCTGAAGGGATGACGAGTTCAGTCTCTCTGGCGAGTGGTCGCCCAGTTATCAGTCTCTGGCGCTTGGGAATGGCTGCTGCAGGTGACAGAGTGTAGACTCCCGGTGTTTCTTGGGGTTTCCCAGGTCCCCGTCCGGAACAGGTTCAGATGGTATCCAGGAGAGGGAGGGGACGGGGTGGAAGAGAAAACAGTCCAGGGAAAAAGTTGGACTGCCTAGCTGAACTAACTAATAAGAAAAAAGCAAGGGCAAAGCGAAGGAAAGAAAAAGAGGCAGAAGCGAGCAAGCAGGCAAGCAAGCAGGCAAGCAAGCAAGCAAGCAAACCGAGCTAAAACCTCTCCTAAACATAGACCATGGGGGAGGTGAGCCGGCTGATAACAAGACAAAACAAAGCTTCACTCTCAGAGTCAGTCCTGGAAGCACAGGACATAATACCAAACATAATCAGGACACATGATTGGAGATAGAAACACCATAACATCACCCTAGGACAGACAGTGACCGGGACACAAGGATCCCACGGGAAACAACGGCACAGGGAGCACCACAGAGGCACAGAGAAGGACGGAGAAAAGACAGAGAGTGCCAAACACACAGCAAGGACTGAGGGGTACCATGACAAAGAGGGAACCCAGGAGCCAGAGAGGAAGCGAGCACAGCCCGTGCGGGGCGGGCAAAGACGGGCAAGGAGCAGCACAGCCACGGAGACAGAGAGGCACGGCCAGCAGGACAGAGGCTCACCAGGAGAGGGGCACAGCAAGGGAGGAGCACCGGGCAGCGCTCCTTTAGGACAAGAATATTCACACACACAAGCAATTCCCTCATTTGCACCTCATTCTTATTTCACCCCCCCCCCCCCCCCCCCCAATAAAAAATTCAGCTCATAGCACAGGCAGCTCTGGCTTTTCCCTGCACAGTATTTCTACCAAGGCCCTGGGCACAGCACGCGGTCGCGAGTCACCTGAATCAATCCTGATTTAACATTTCAAAGCTTCTCCTTCTGGCACTGCACCTTCTCAGACCCGGGCTGCCATGTTCCACTCCCCTCATGGCCACATTCAAGAACAACTGTTGCCATTCTGCAGAGAATTCCCAATATGACTCACGTATTATCAGTGGGCAGAAAACTCTTTGGGCTTCAGTTCCACCTCTCACCTGTTCCACGTGGAGGGAGGACAGGCATTAGTCACACATCACAGCAGCAGTGATGGATCAAGGCTTTTTTTTTTTTTTTTTTTTTTTGATTGAATAAAAGGGTAAGAAAAAACAAACCAGGTCTCATACAAATGTCTTGAAACACCATTAAAGCTTTTTAAACCCAAGGAGACCATCGTGATTCCTGACTTCAGTCTTCTATCCATACTGGTTTTGGCATCATGAAATCAATCAGAGTCTTTTAAGAAATACTAAATCATCATGACTAAACCCCGGGCTCCTGGTCATTTGCACTTACAGCCCCTTGTAGGAAGCTCTCCAGCCTTTTTTTCCCATCCTACGTTGGACAGAGGATGGCTGTGAACCGCACGCCTCCACACAAACAGTCCTGCCGGTTCCTCAAAAAGTTTAAAATGCCTGTGATAAAAATGATAGAAAGTAATACTGCCTCTCACACTGTGCAAGAAATGGGAAGTTGGACTTTCAATGTCCCACTGAGAGATGCCGAATAAAAGCTTCCCCATGAGCTCGCACAGAGTAGTAACATTTCTTGGACGAAACTAAACTAAGATTTTTTTTTTGACCAAACAAGATAGGTCTGTATGAGAACAGCTCAGGAGGCTTTCAGGGCTCGCAGTGATGCTGGCAGAGCACAGAACGTTAAAGATGAAGTCTTAACTCCCTGAATTAATGCCCTGTGGTAGCCAAATCTTTTTGCAAAGACACATAAGACTTGCTTCTCCTTGTTTCCGAGTTCCCAAGCCGTCCTGTAATTCCTCACCTGCACTAGTGCAGACCAATCTGCCGTGGGCAAGGAACAGATCCGGCTCCTGAGCTCCAAGCCACGTGTCCCCGATGGAAACCCAAGTCAGGAATACAAAAACACCTGTGGAAGAAAGACGAGAGAAAAATCAGAAGACACAGATATTCTTCTATTCCCACACAGAAATACCGAGCCAAGCTGTTTACCTCTGGGACTCTGTTTTCAAACAGCTCCCCAGCTCTGTTCCTAGATGGAAAACGTGGAGTGGCTTTGCCCGTGCAAAGCCAATGAGCCTCCTCACAAGAAGGAACAAACCAGTTTCCTGCTAAATCAGACACCTGGAAATCTCACCTGTCACATGCTGTCATGGACCAGCAAGAGGGATCAGCATCCAGGCCCACGTGGACTTGTTCATTCCTGGCTTCTAATGCAGCAGGGACAACAGCACTGAAGGGAAATGATCACGTCTTCATTTAAAGAGAACCCAACTTCTTCATCAAAGCCATCACTGTCCTCGAGCAGGACATCCACCATATCCAGGACATCTAATCAGTGAAGAAAAACATCAAAGCAAGAATCCAGACTAACAGGAAAAACAACAGACGTAGAATGCAACACTCCAGGAATACAAGGCATCTTTTTAATTCTTTTTAATTAAAAAAAAAAATAAAAAATAAAAAAAAGGATGAAAGCCACATTTGTCACGCAATACAACTTTAAGTGCAACCCCTAAATTACAGCTGAACCTTCACTCTGCCTTTCAATGCTGCTGTCCAGCACGGAGCAGCTGTGGCTGCTCCTGGATCCCTGGATGTGTCCAAAGCCAGGCTGGACACTGGGGCTTGGAGCAGCCCGGGCTACTGAAAGGTGTCCCTGTTCATGGCAGGGCTGGAACTGGATGAGATTTAAGGAGCCTTGCCGGCCAAACCACTCTGGGATTCCATGACTCTGTCAACAGTCCCAGGCAGAAGGGCTAGATTTCCATTTGAGTTCAAAAACGCTGCTGCAAGAGCATGAAGAGAGATTTCAAATACCGTTCAAGTGGCACAGCCACGGCAGAAATGACTTTCAGAGGTAAAGCGGCAACTTGGCAATTCCACTTCGACTTCTGATACCAAGAACACGTGGAGAGCTGAATCCTGGAGGGCCCTTACTTAACAGGATTGCCAGAGTTATCCATCCCCAGTTTGCTGATTAGGGCTAGAAAGTGTATCCCCAAGTCATGGAGTTGGGATGTTGACAGGTTACCACATACCATCAATGTGAGAGACGGGGATGCTGATGTTATCAGAGTCCTGTTTAAACAGAGCCACCTGGAGCGTGCTGGCTGCCTGAACCAGGTCTGCTGCCTTGTCAGTGTAGGGACAGGGGTTGGTCACCAGCTTCAGCAGGATCTGTCAGCAAAGGTGGGGAGAAAGGTAAGTGCACCTGCTGGCTGGCAAGTGCAGGGGAACCACACGGTACTGAGAACGACCACGTGCTGAAAGCTGGGCAGCTTTTATGAGGACAACTTCCATAGCACTTCTGCAGGATTCTGTCTACAGTTCCTGCTCTACAGGCCACACTGATGGAAAAACAAAAACCCACCACAACTTGGCACCTAGACTGCGACCACACACCGAGTACCTGGGCAGACCACAGTGGAGGCAAAGCACTGGGCATTCAACATCCTGAAGAGTAAACAGCAAGTGTCACCTTTCCTTGTCAAGGACCACCATCTACTGAGCTCTGATAATGTCGGCACCTAAAGAGGAGATCAAAGCTACCCACACCTACACCACTCTACCCTTACACCGACAATGCTGTAATAACAGCTGATCTCTTTGGATTTCATTTTCCTACAAATCATTTGGCTGCCCTCCCACTGAACACAAGAAGGATGCCACCTCCGTATAAAGAATCCCAAACAAGGCTTTTCTCAGAATTCATTCGCTGGTCTTTGACAGGTTTCTCAACAATAGCAACAAGACCTCCAGTTTCCACTAACACTATTCTTTGCATTTTTTTATCCAGCTGATTTGAACACCGTTACCTTTTCCAAAAACTGAATCACTGCTTCCTTCTGGTCTTCTTTTGTATTATCCAAGTGCTCCAGCCAAATTGAAAGCTCCTTCCACGTGTACTCAAACGCTCCACTGTCACGTAAAACCTGTCCAGGAAACAAAGGAGGAGGTGTGTAAATAAACCTCAAAACACCTAAAATACAAAACCCCGAGGGATGCAGATCTTTTTCTATAGTTACCTTCATGCTTCCTTCTTTTAGGAACGAAAAGAAGAGCAGGTTGATGAGGAGTCGTATCTGCCGCTCTCCTCACCCTCAGTTCAAGAGGCTCACTAGGGGGACTTCAGCTGCATAGTGGACAATAAAAATCCTACTTCTGTAATTTTTGGAAAGCAGGTTATACTGCTTTCAGAGGGCGGTACAGCTTTCTATCATCACAGGCAGTTAAAAAAAAAAGAAAAAAGCACCTTCAAAATAGCCTGTAGGGGAGTTTTAGAAAACTACCGATGAAACAGAGGAAAATCATTGCTAAATTAAACCTGAATCAGGCTACTTGTACTTAAAGCAATCAGGCAGAGGGATGAACAGTCACATAAATGAGCAGTGGGCTGTGACCACAGCAAGGTCCAGAGAGAAGTGCAAGTTGCTGGGGGTGGTGAGGAAGACAGCAAGTCACACACCCTAGAGACAGGCTTTGACGTGCCTAGAAACTTCCCCCCGCTTTCCTGCTCTCCAAATTCAGGCCCTGACTGCGAGCACCCAAACTCGGTGACCCCGAGCTCCAGCTCTACAAGCAAGAAAGGAGGAGGGAGAAGAGGAAGGAATCCGAGTGACACCAGGGTTCAGCTCCCTCCCCCTAAGGCCCAGCAAGAGAGGAAACCTTGCCCAGCTTCCCGACCCTGGCACCTACGTTGGACGACTGCAATTACACAGGATGAATCTGTGCCTTTGCTCCTCTCCACACATCAAATACAAGGAAGCCATCACAACTCATTTGTTCTACAGTTACTCCGTGTACAACACCAGCAGCTCTAAAAATAACTGCTGCTCACATCAGTCTGACAGGGGAATTCATTTAAAGCAAGAAAACATGAAGGAAAAAGGATTCATTATAATATAAGCGACTATTTTTGGCAGGGTCTGGAAACAGAAATGCACCTGCAGCTCTCACAAAACCGGGCAGGAACAGAATGTGAAATCCAAAAACGAGCCTTCAGTTACATGGCACTGTGCAGAAAAGTAAGTCCTTACCATCTATTCTTAGCAGCCTTTCTGCTGACGGAACTGCCCCAACTTCCCTGTTCCTGCTTTCCCTTCAGAGAAAATGCAAAGGACTGAAGTGGAAAGTGGACACAGGAACAAGTCAAGCAGTCCATGTTCCCACCTGGCAAAAGAATCCAAAACCATCAGAAAAACGGCACATTTTGAGCAGCTTTCGGTTGAGACATTCATTGCTGGGAGACCAAGTGAACCTGCCTTTAATCCCTTGCAAGGATCAAGGGCAACTAAACCCGAATTCAGTCACTGTAACTGGATTTTTTCTTGGCAGGACAGTCTGGTTGCATTTATTCCTTATTCCTAGGGGTAAATCTCTACCCCTCCTTAGGTAACTAAAGGATGTCCTCTTTGAATAAGGTGCTAAAAACAGCAGCCTCTGGTGTCTGGTGGACTTCGAGCTGGCCAGCTTTTTCTCAAAAGTCAAATAACTAATTTAAATATGCAGAGGGGGATGCTAATTTTCAAGACAAAAAGTACTCCTTGCATCAAAGCTGGGATCAGACAATAACAGAGAGGACTACTCTGCAGGGCCAGAGGAAACCGGAGAAGACTTATGAAAGGCTAGAGTGCTGAAGTACAGATTAAAGAAACGCTGATAAAAAGTAAAAATCCAAAGCAATATCTTCTTGATCAATGTCAAGACCTTTGCAGGCACCAACTGCACTGATTTATTACAGTATCAGAATTCATTCAGCCTCGGGGGGGTGCGTAAACACGACAGACATTTTCTTTGCTCTTTCATCAACTGCTGCAGTGAAGTCCGTTCACAGCATTGATTTCTGTCAAATATTTCGTTACTAGCCGGTTATCTGACAGCAAATTTCAACAAGAGGCACAGGAAAGGAGACTGGTGACCACACAATCCTGCAGCAAAGGTAACTGCTTCAAGAAAAAATCGTACAATCCTGAAATTTCAGGCCAGTGGGATAGAGTGAATATCCTGATATTTCAATTCCAAAGCTTACCTTAATGGTCTCGGGCTCCGGGGCTTGGAGGGGGGGTCGGTTCGGAAGGGCCGCCTCCGGAGGAGGGGATCCCGGGGGGAGTCAGGGGCCCGGGGAGGGGGGCGAGGCGGAGGGAGAGGAAAAAGAGGAAGATGAGGAGGAGGAAGAAGGGGGAGAGGGTTTGAGAGGAGGGGAAGCCCAAATCCGTGCTGTGTGCGGAGCTCCGACAGCACGCTGCAGCCCGCAGCTCAGTGTGAGCACGGGGCAGAGGAGGCGATTTCTGGGCATTCAATCACCCTGAGGCGGGCCCGGCACCGCCCCTGCAGCACCGTCCCCAGCACAGCTCGGTACCGCTCCGGGATCACCCGGCCCCGCCCCCGGTGCCGCCCGGGACCACTGGGGACCGCCCCTAAAGCACCGCCCCGGCCCCGCCCGGTCCCGTCCCCGGGACCTCCGTGCCCCGCCTCGCCAAGCCCCGGCTCCGCCCCGAGCCTGCCCGGGCTGCGCCGGGACCATCGCTGGCGGCCCCGCCCCTCTTCCCCGGGCCGAAGCGGGCTGAAGGAGATGTCCGCACGATTGGAAACGCCGCCGAAAATCGCACCCGTGGGATCGGTGTCGGCGTCGTGCGCAGGCATCCCACTAGAGCGAGCGGGCTCCTTGCTGTGCCACCCTCCTTTTGCAGCCAGAGTTAGAAGGTCGGGGAGCGACACCCGAGCCGCCATCTTGGGAGAGGCAGGCGCGCAGTACCGCGCTCTGCCCACAGGGTGGCGCTTGGGAGACAGGCAAGGGATGGAATCAAGGAGTGTCCCAATCCTTGAGGAAATCCCCCTGAATGAACGCCCCAAAAAACCGCGACCAGAACTGAGAAACCTCCTGCCTCTGTATGAGTGCAAAGGGTGTGCAAGGAGTGTGCAAATAGTGTGCATTAGCAATCGATCGGCAGGCATTGGCAATCGATCGCCGATATAATCGATCGGCAGGCATTGGCAATCGTTCGCCGATCTAATCGATCGGCAGGCGCGATCAATCGATCGCCGATCTAATCGATCGGCAGGCATTGGCAATCGATCGCCGATCTAATCGATCGGCAGGCATTGGCAATCGATCGCCGATCTAATCGATCGGCAGGCATTAGCAATCGATCGCCGATCTAATCGATCGGCAGGCGCGATCAATCGATCGCCGATCTAATCGATCGGCAGGCGCGATCAATCGATCGCCGATATAATCGATCGGCAGGCATTGGCAATCGTTCGCCGATCTAATCGATCGGCAGGCATTGGCAATCGATCGCCGATCTAATCGATCGGCAGGCATTAGCAATCGATCGCCGATCTAATCGATCGGCAGGCATTGGCAATCGATCGCCGATCTAATCGATCGGCAGGCATTAGCAATCGATCGCCGATCTAATCGATCGGCAGGCGCGATCAATCGATCGCCGATCTAATCGATCGGCAGGCGCGATCAATCGATCGCCGATCTAATCGATCGGCAGGCATTAGCAATCGATCGCCGATCTAATCGCTCGGCAGGCATTGGCAATCGATCGCCGATCTAATCGATCGGCAGGCATTAGCAATCGATCGCCGATCTAATCGATCGGCAGGCGCGATCAATCGATCGCCGATCTAATCGATCGGCAGGCGCGATCAATCGATCGCCGATCTAATCGATCGGTACTCGCGATCAATCGATCGCCGATGTAATCGATCGGTAGTTGCGATCAATCGATCACCGATGTAATCCATAGGCATGCATTAGTTATCGATCACCGATCTGATTTTTCCCGCCATTTTTCATTGATTTTTTTCCCCATTTCTCACTGATATTTACGGCCCATTTTTCATGCATTTTTCCCCCATTTCTCACCGATTTTTTTCCCCCGCAATTTTCGTGGATTTTTTCCCAATTTTTCCCCATTTCTCACTAAATTTTTTCCCCCAATTTCTCAATGATTTTTTTTCCCCAATTTATCAAAGATTTTTTCCACATTTCTCACCGATTTTTTCCCCATTTCTGACTGATTTTTTCGACCCATTTCTGACTGATTTTTCCCCATTTCTCTCTGATTTTTTTCCCATTTCTCACTGATTTTTTCCACCCATTTCTCATTGATTTTTTCCCCATTTTTCCCCCATTACTCACTGATTTTTTCCCCCCATTTCTCACTGAATATTCCCCCATTTTTCATCGACTATTCCCCCATTTACCACTGATTTTTCCCCCATTTCTCGCTGATTTTGTCCTCAATTTTCGCCGATTTCTCATTGATTTTTTTCCGTTTCTCACTGATTATTTCCCTCATTTTTCATGGATTTTTTCCCCATTTTTCCCCATTTCTCACTGATTTTTTCCCCCATTTTTCATGGATGTTTCCCCCAATTTTCATGGATATTTCCTGATTTTCCCCCCCATTTATCACTGATATTTGCCCCCATTTCTCTCTGAATTTTTCCCCCATTTTTCATGCATTTTCCCACCCATTAATCACTGATTTTTTCCCCAATTCTCACCGACTTTCCCCCCCATTTCTCACTGATTTTACCCCATTTCTCACTGATTTTTTTAATGTTTGTATTTCTATTTATGTTTATATTTATTGTTATTGTCTTGTATGTTTATGTTTATGTTTATATGTTTATGTTTACGTTTGTGCATGTTTGTGTCTATGTTTATATTTATGCATATCAAGGTATCCTTTAAAAACAACGCCCCACCAAAAACAAAAACAACACAAAACGCCATTCAAGAACTCCCTTATCAACACCTGAATGAAAAAACAGGGCATTAGATAAATAGACCATAGCCCTTATCATACACCATCTACAAACAAAATAAAGCTATACCATACATCCTCGAAAACCACCTTCAAAGCACGACATTAGAAAAAAAAACTTTCCAGAATTAAAAGCTGTATCTAACAAAAGCCGTCTGATAAAATTAACAACCAAGCCCCCACCATCAGAGCTGCCCCTACTAAACTCCCCATCGTACATATGAAAAATCAGTTTTAAAAACCTACTTCAATTCATTCTGCCTCAAATACAAAGCCATCCAGAAAGTTACCTTCACTCAAAAACAAAAGCGCACGTAGTAAATAACATTAAAAAATAAATCAGCACACTACACACCACAAGCATAAAATATTGAATTAAAACCAAAAATACCCCTATTCATTAAAGAGCCCAGCCGCAAGCTATATTTAACTATAACTTCGTGCAAACGTACACATATCATTAAAATAGATTTCTTTCAGAATACAACTGATGATCTAAAATAGTAAAATGTCCGAGAACGATATTATAATAGGATATCCTCGATCATCCTCCCGCAAATTCTCTCCACTGTATTGTCCGACACACACCGGAAAAAAAATCCAGTTTTTACTTTTTTCAGCTAACTTCTCATTTATTAGCTGAGAGGAATGTTGAATTTGTCTTTACAAATGAGCTGTGGATCAGCCTGTAGATAAGGCTAGCACTGAGAGATAAAAGAAACAATGGATGGATTCCACTGATTGATGAATGGAAAGAGATATTTGCCTTTACAAACAAACTGCAGGGCTGCTGATAAATGAAATTGGATATCGAAAGATGAAAGAAGCAACGGGGGGAAACTATGAATTCTAGAAGAATTAAAAATTAAAAGGGAGGGTTATACATTAGAGGGGAATTTCAGGTATCAGGCGTTCCGGGAAGTCTGTGCCTCTCAAGTACCTCAGCCAATGGGAAAAGAGAGAGGGAAATGCGGCCGGGAAAATAGGATAAAAAGGAGGCTGCGTCCTCCAAAAATTTGAGAGATCCCAGGGGAATGTCCCATGGCCTCTCCCTTTATTCGAATAAAGCAAAAAGGACTCCTCTGTTTCCTTTTTGGACATAAACCGCTGGTGTTTGTGGATTAATTTTCCTGACATTTAGCAACATATTGTTAAAAAAAAAAAAAAAAAAAAAAAAAAAAAAAAAAAAAAGTGATCCAGAAGAGGGCAACATTGACAGCCATTCCAAGACAGGATGAACAAATGCTTTCACATTGACAGAGGATGCTGCGATGTTCTGAGAACAGAAGATAGAATAAAATAAAGGAAGGTGATGTTACAAGACAGAAAAGGGTAAAATAAAAGGAGTACCTGAGACTGGGGGGCGGGGGGGAAGAAAATGGGGAAATATTAATTGCTACACACTAGGTACAAATGCTTTTTACAAGTAATTTATGAGAAGCAAGCTAAAAGCGTCTTACTGCTGCTAGTGATATCATGCTCCAAGCTCTGCTAATAATTCCTATTTCTAGCAGTAGTTAAATTGAACTCACTACATTCCAACTATTTTTCTGCTTGTTTAGATGGCAGATCCGTTTGGAACACACCTTAGTATAGCAAATTCTATGCCCAGGTAGGGACCTCTCAGTTCTTCCATAAAACATTTTCTTCTGCATTATGCAAGCCTTTGTTTTAGCTTGACAGCTTTCTTGAAACTTAAATTTACGCATGTGTCCAAAGACATTTGCAATTCCAGAAATCGGTAGGCACATCATATGGAAAGTAAATAACATTCTCGAGAGGGAGTTGCTTTGTTACTGAGGGGATGAAAAGCAAGGCTAGAGCTAGTAGAACTACCCAAGAAATTGGACTTAACGCAGCTTTTACAAGGCTCAAAGTAGCCATACCGAGATGTTTGAGCTAAAAGCCCCAGTTACCAGACTTACAGGCCTAATAGTTATCACCACACCACATTCCCTGGTTGCAGTATTTTTAACAGCAGTGCAGAACGCTACTGAAAATTATTTTTAGGTTGAATTGTTCTCTCCCCTCACTGCCTGTGTAGCTGTTAGAGGCTTCCAGGAGGCTGGGGAAGCAGACTGCTGGTTTCACTTCCAGACAGGTCACTTCCGTGGTCTGCTGGAGGGCACTTTGAAGCCCGTGTCCTTTTCTTGCTCTATTGTATCTGACAACTTTCCTCCCCCACGTCTGTTTTTTAGCGGGCAGCATTTTTGGAGGGCCAGTCAAAGACCTCAGCTCCGAGAGAATTCGTCTGCTTTGCTCTGTTTATGTGTGCAACAGATGGGAGCAGCAACTAAGTCAAGTAGTAACTTCTGAGCTGCCCAGTTATCAGTAAACCAAAATATTCTTTTGTGACTCTCGCCAGACGAACATATCATCCTATCCGAGTCACACACTGCCCCTCTGGCATTTCCAGTCAGACAAAGAATTCCTGGCCCCTTCCTTGCATGAACCTCAGCTCTCCACCTTGTTCCAGAAAGAGTTCTAGATCCAAGGCCCAGTGAGCCAGCTACCCTTTGCTGCCCTGAGCAGTATGGAAACAGCCAAGCCCCAGCCCTGCAGCCCTGCCTAACTCGCCTTTGCCTCCCAAACCTGAACCTTTTCCTTGGCTGTGGCATCCTCACTCATGCAATCCTGAAGACAAAAATCTGATTTGGCAGGTGAGGCCGTTTCTAACGCAAAAGCTTCACCAAGGTTTCTCTTCCAACTTCAGCCTTAAACAGTCCTGTCCTCCTCAGACAGCCCCCACCTCCAGCCTTTAGCTGTAAATACTTACTGTTTTATAGCTAATGCTTGCCACCCCTCAAAATTAAGTCTTTTGAGATGCATTTACATCCCTCCCTAACCATGTCCTCATCACCCTTCCCAAACTCAGCCTCATCTCCAGGCCTAGAACCTCTCCCTAGGTGAGGGACTGTCCTCGGGTAGGAGTGCTGACAGACCTGTGCATGAGCCCAGCTGCATAGCCCGTGCTAATCCCAGCCCAGCTCTAGCCTTTAAACCCACTGGGGCTTTGGTACTGGAGGCCCAGTTACAGTAACCCCTGTGGCCGTTCCGCTTCCAGGCCATCTGTGAGTTGTGATCCCCCACCCTACACCACTTTGGTGAGAAATGCATTCCTTTCTTACAATAAAGTTTTCATTTTATGTCTAAATTCAAGCATTCTGAGAAAACGTTGTAGCAATTATATCAAGACAGACATGACAGGCACCAACATTAGTCTTTCATTACACACTTTTCATGCCTTCTCTCCACAGATTTCTTTGAGGCAACTCTGACTCCTTTTCTCACAGGCAGCTCCACACAGCACCCACTCCTCCTCTCCTCTGTACGACTGGCTAAACCCCAGCCTGTCCCTTCCCCAGCCACCTGAGCCTGTCTGTCCCACACACAGCATCCTCTCACCTTGTCCATCCCTTGCACGGCCACGTGTCCCTTCCTCCTCGCAGCACAGCCAGCAGGCTCCAGCCCACACTGCAGCAGGCTCTGCACCTCCAGCTGGAGCTGTGCTTAGTGAAACTGGCAGCCAGCTGACCCACGCTTTTATAACAACCAGCCTCACTGGGCAGGCAAGGCTGTTTCCACTCCTTGCTAATCAGTACAGCTGTAACTCGTTGGCAACTAGTGCCTTCTGCACTATCCTTACAAACTATTCTCCTACAGAAATGGACCGGAATTCCGCGGGGATTTTCCGGGGATTCCGGGGGGATTTTGTCGGGAATTCCGGGGGGATTTTCCGGGGATTCCGGGGGGATTTTCTCGGGAATTCCGGGGGGATTTTCTCGGGATTCCGGGGGGATTTTCTGGGGGATTCCGGGGGGATTTTCTCGGGGATTCTGGGCATATTTTCTCGCGGATTCCGGGGGGATTTTCTCAGGGATTCCGGGGAGATTTTATCGGGGATTCCGGGGGGATTTTTCCCGGGAAATCCGGGGGGATTTTTCCCCGCGATTCCAGGGGGATTTTCCAGGGGATTCCGGGCATATTTTCTCGGGGATTCCTGGGGGATTTTCCAAGGGATTCCATGGGGATTATCCAGGGGCTTCCAGGGGGATTTTATCGGGGATACCTGGGGGATTTTCCAGGGGATTCCTGGGGGATTTTCCCGGGGATTCCGGGGGGATTTTCACTGGGATTCCGGGGCGATTTTTTCAGGGAATTCCGGGGGATTTTCTCGGGAATTCCGGGAGGATTTTCAGGAGTATTCCGGGGGGATTTTCCCGAGTATTCCGGGGGGATTTTTTCGGGGAGTCCGGGGGATTTTCCCGGGGATTCCGAGGGATATTCCCGGGGAATTCCGGGGGGATTTTCTCCGGGATTCGGGGGATTTTCCAGGGGTTTCAGCGAGGAATTTCCCGGGGAATTCCCGGTGGATTTTCCAGGGGATTCCGGGTGGATTTTCTCGGGGATTCCGGGGGGGATTTTCCCGAGTATTCCGGGGGGAATTTTTCGGGGAGTCCGGAGGGATTTTCCCGGGGTATCCGGGGTGATTTTACGAGGAATTCCGGGGGGATTTTCCCGACTGTTCCGGGGGATTTCCTCGGGGATTACGGGATGATTTTCTCGGAGCAATTCCGGGGGATGTTCTCGGGTATTCCGGGGCCATTATCTCGGTGATTCCGGGGAGATTTTCCCGGGGATTCCGAGATTATTTTCCCGGGGAATTCATGGGGATTTTCCCGGGGATTCCGGGGGGATATTCGCGGGGATTCCGGGGGATTCTCTCGGAGATTCCGGGGGGATTTTCATGGGGATTCCGGGGTATTTTCTCCTGGATTCCGGGGAATTTTCCGTGGATTCCTGGGGGATTTTGCCGAGTATTTCGGGAGAATTTTCTCGGGGATTCCGGGGTGATTTTCCCGGGAAATTCCGGGGGATTTTCTCGGGATTCCCGGGGGATTTTCCCGAGTATTCCGGGGGATTTTTTCGGGGAGTCCGGAGGGATTTTCCCGGGGATTCCAGGGGGATTTTACGAGGAATTCCGGGGGATTTTCTCGGGGATTCCGGGGTGATTTTCCCGGGAAATTCCGGGGGATTTTCTCGGGGATTCCGGGGGGATTTTCCCGAGTATTCCGGGGGGATTTTTTCGGGGAGTCCGGAGGGATTTTCCCGGGGATTCCAGGGGGATTTTACGAGGAATTCCGGGGGATTATCCCGGGGATTCCGGGGGATTTTCTCGGCGATACCGGGGGGATATTCTCGGGGATTCGGGAGGATTTTCAGGAGTATTCCGGGGGATTTTCCCGAGTATTCCGGGGGGATTTTTTCGGGGATTCCGGGGGATTTTCTCGGGGATTCCGGAGGGATTTTCCCAGGGAATTCCTGGAAGAATTTCTCGGGTTTTCCGGGGCGATTTTCCCGGGGAATCCGGGGGGATTTTTCTCGGGGATTCCGGGGGGATTTGCCGAGTATTCCGGGGGATTTTCACGTGGATTCCGGGAGATTTTCCCGGGGAATTCCGAGGGATTTTCAGGGGAATCCGGGGGGATTTTCTCGGGGATTCCGGGGGGATATTCTCGGGGATTCAGGGGGGATTTTCCAGGGGATTCCGGGGGGATTTTCTCGGGGATTCCGGGGAGATTTTCTCGCGTATTCCCGGGGCATTTTCCTGGAGATTCCAGGGGGATTTTATCGGGGAATTCCCGGGGGGATTATCCAGGGGATTCCGGGGGGATTTCCCCGGGGATTCCGGGGGGATTTTCCCGAGTATTCCGGGAGGATTTTGTCGGGGATTTCCGGGGGATTTTCTCGTGGATTCCGGGACGATTTTCCCGAGGAATTCCGGGGGGATTTTCTCGGGGATTCCGAGGGGATTTTCTCGGGGATTCCCGGGGGATTTTCCCGGGGAATTCCGGGGGGATTTTCTCGGGGATTCCGGGACGATTTTCCCGAGGAATTCCGGGGGGATTTTCCGGGGATTCCGGGGGAATTTTCCAGGGGATTCGGGGCCGATTTTCGCGGGGATTCTGGGGGGATTTTCCCTGGGATTGCGGGGGGATTTTCCCTGGTAATTCCAGGGGATTTTCCCGGGGATCTCGGGGTGAGTATCCCGGGGATTCGGGGGGCATTTTCCGGTGATTCCGGGGGGATTTTGTCGTGGATTCCGGGACGATTTTCCCGAGGAATTCCGGGGGGATTTTCCCGGGGATTCCGGGCGGATTTTCTCGTGGATTCCGGGAGGATTTTCCCGGGGAATTCCGAGGGATTTTCAGGGGAATCCGGGGGGATTTTCTCGGGGATTCCGGGGGGATTTTCTCGGGGATTCAGGGGGGATTTTCCAGGGGATTCCGGGGGGATTTTCTCGGGGATTCCGGGGAGATTTTCTCGCGTATTCCCGGGGCATTTTCCTGGAGATTCCAGGGGGATTTTATCGGGGAATTCCCGGGGGGATTATCCAGGGGATTCCGGGGGGTTTTTCCAGGGGATTCCGGAGGGATTGTTCCCGAGTATTCTGGGGGGAATTTTTCGGGGGATTCCGGAGGGATTTTCCCGGGGTATCCAGGGTGATTTTACGAGGAATTCCGGGGGGATTTTCCCGAGTGTTCCGGGGGATTTCCTCGGGGATTACGGGATGATTTTCTCGGGCAATTCCGGGGGATGTTCTCGGGTATTCCGGGGCCATTATCTCGGTGATTCCGGGGAGATTTTCTCGGGGATTCCGAGATTATTTTCCCTGGGAATTCATGGGGATATTCGCGGGGATTCCGGGGGGATATTCGCGGGGATTCCGGGGGATTTTCTCGGAGATTCCGGGGGGATTTTTTCGGGGATTCCGGGGGATTTTCCCAGGGAATTCCTGGAAGAATTTCTCGGGTTTTCCGGGGCGATTTTCCCGGGGAATCCGGGGGGATTTTCTCGGGGATTCCGGGGGGATTTTGCCGAGTATTCCGGGGGGATTTTCACGTGGATTCCGGGGGGATTTTCTCGAGGATTTCGGGAGGATTTTCCCGGAGATACCGGGTGGATTTTCTCGGGGATTCCGGGAGGATTTTCCCGAGTATTCCGGGGGGATATTCTCGGGGATTCCGGGGGGATTTTCCCGAGTATTTCGGGGGGGTTTTCTCGGGGATTCCGTGGGGATTTCCCCGGGGATTCCGGGGGGATTTTCCCGAGTATTCCGGGAGGATTTTGTCGGGGATTTCCGGGGGATTTTCTCGTGGATTCCGGGACGATTTTCCCGAGGAATTCCGGGGGGATTTTCTCGGGGATTCCGGAGGGATTTTCTCGGGGATTCCCGGGGGATTTTCCCGGGGAATTCCGGGGGGATTTTCTCGGGGATTCCGGGGGGATTATCCAGGGGATTCCGGGGGGATATTGCAGAGTATTCCGGGGGGATTTTCCGGGGAATCTGGGGGGATTTTCTCGGGGATTCCGGGGGGATTTTCCCGGGGATTCCCGGGGATTTTCTCTCGGATTTTTTTCCCCAATTTTTCAAGCATTTTTTCCCGCAATTTTCGTGGATTTTTCCCAAATTTTCCCCATTTCTCACTGATTTTTTTCCCCATTTCTCAATGATTTTTGCCCCAATTTATCAAAGATTTTTTTCCCCATTTCTCACTGATGTTTTTCCCCATTTTCCCCCCATTTCTCACTGATTTTTATCCCCCATTTTTCAATGATTTTTCCCCATTTCTCTCTGATTTTTTCCCCATTTCACCATGATGTTTTCCCCATTTCTCACTGATTTTTCCGTTGATTTTTCATGGATTTTTCCACCCATTTTTCGTGGATTTTTTCCCCTTTTTTCCCCATTTCTCACTGATTTTTTCCCCCATTTATCACTCCTTTTTCCCCATTTTTCCCCATTTCTCACTGATTTTTTCCGCCATTTTTCATGGATGTTTCCCCCAATTTTCATGGATATTTCCTGATTTTCCCCCCCATTTCTCACTGATATTTGCCCCCATTTCTCTCTGAATTATTCCCCCCATTTTTCATGCATTTTCGGCCCATTAATCACTGATTTTTTCCCATTTCTCACCGACTTTTCCCCCCATTTCTCACTGATTTTTATCCCCCACTTCTGACTGATTTTTCCCAATTTTCGTTGATCTTTTTCCCCATTCCTCACCGATTTTTCCCCCATTTCTCTCTGATTTTTCCATCATTTTTCATGGTTTTTCCCCCCATTTCTCACAGATTTTATTAATGTTTGTATTTCTATTTCTAATTATGTTTATATTTATATTTATTATTATTGTTTTGCATGTTTATGTTTATGTTTATGTTTATGTTTATATCTATGCAGGTTAACGTTTGTGCATGTTTATGTCTATGTTTATATTTATGCATATTTATTTTTATGCCGGCGAACGCGGGCAGGCGTTTTATGTAAACGCCTATCCGCCGGGGTCCTAGAGAGGCCGCCATCTTGAGCGTGTCGGGACTCTCAAAATGGCGGCTCGGGCGGCACCCCGGCTA
>NW_028276227.1:0-34889 GCF_052056855.1 Sturnus vulgaris | reverse complement strand
TCTCTCGCTCGCCTTTCAAGGAGCGATTCCTAACAGCAGAAGCAGCAGAGGCACGAACTGCACGACGAGAGGGGGACACCGTAGAACACGTCTCTGTCCTGGCACATTTGCGTGTGCGATACTTCCCTCCGGCTCTTCGGGCCTTGCGAAGCTCCGTGTACTGCGAGCGCTGCTACTCGCAGCTGAGAAGGACCGTGGAGCTAGCGGCGAATTCGGAGAGCTCTTCGCTGCACTGCGCCGCTCGCAAGCGGCTTCGTTCTTCGCCTTCTGCCGTCCGGCGAGAGCTGAACTCCAGCGGTCAGTTGCAGCTCTGCCCAACAGCGGTGTTCTCAGTTCTGCGGGCAAGCACGCCCTCTTGCCTTGGCCCCGAGTGCAAAGTCCCGAGCGAGCACTCGACTCAGTGCAATGCACCCGGAAGGACGCTCTCCGCTCGCCTTTCAAGGAGCGATTCCTAACAGCAGAAGCAGCAGAGGCACGAACTGCACGACGAGAGGGGACACCGTAGAACACGTCTCTGTCCTGGCACATTTGCGTGTGCGATACTTCCCTCCGGCTCTTCGGGCCTTGCGAAGCTCCGTGTACTGCGAGCGCTGCTACTCGCAGCTGAGAAGGACCGTGGAGCTAGCGGCGAATTCGGAGAGCTCTTCGCTGCACTGCGCCGCTCGCAAGCGGCTTCGTTCTTCGCCTTCTGCCGTCCGGCGAGAGCTGAACTCCAGCGGTCAGTTGCAGCTCTGCCCAACAGCGTGTTCTCAGTTCTGCGGGCAAGCACGCCCTCTTGCCTTGGCCCCGAGAGCAAAGTCCCGAGCCAGCACTCGACTCAGTGCAATGCACCCGGAAGGACGCTCTCGCTCGTCTTTCAAGGAGCGATTCCTAACAGCAGAAGCAGCAGAGGCACGAACTGCACGACGAGAAGGGGACAACGTAGAACACGTCTCTGTCCTGGCACATTTGCGTGTGCGATACTTCCCTCCGGGTCTTCGGGCCTTGCGAAGCTCTGTGTACTGCGAGCGCTGCTACTCGCAGCTGAGAAGGACCGTGGAGCTAGCGGCGAATTCGGAGAGCTCTTCGCTGCACTGCGCCGCTCGCAAGCGGCTTCGTTCTTCGCCTTCTGCCGTCCGGCGAGAGCTGAACTCGAGCGGTCAGTTGCAGCTCTGCCCAACAGCGTGTTCTCAGTTCTGCGGGCAAGCACGCCCTCTTGCCTTGGCCCCGAGTGCAAAGTCCCGAGCGAGCACTCGACTCAGTGCAATGCACCCGGAAGGACGCTCTCGCTCGTCTTTCAAGGAGCGATTCCTAACAGCAGAAGCAGCAGAGGCACAAACTGCACGACGAGAGGGGACAACGTAGAACACGTCTCTGTCCTGGCACATTTGCGTGTGCGATACTTCCCTCCGGCTCTTCGGGCCTTGCGAAGCTCTGTGTACTGCGAGCGCTGCTACTCGCAGCTGAGAAGGACCGTGGAGCTAGCGGCGAATTCGGAGAGCTCTTCGCTGCACTGCGCCGCTCGCAAGCGGCTTCGTTCTTCGCCTTCTGCCGTCCGGCGAGAGCTGAACTCCAGCGGTCAGTTGCAGCTCTGCCCAACAGCGTGTTCTCAGTTCTGCGGGCAAGCACGCCCTCTTGCCTTGGCCCCGAGAGCAAAGTCCCGAGCGAGCACTCGACTCAGTGCAATGCACCCGGAAGGACGCTCTCGCTCGCTCTTTCAAGGAGCGATTCCTAACAGCAGAAGCAGCAGAGGCACGAACTGCACGACGAGAGGGGACAACCGTAGAACACGTCTCTGTCCTGGCACATTTGCGTGTGCGATACTTCCCTCCGGCTCTTCGGGCCTTGCGAAGCTCCGTGTACTGCGAGCGCTGCTACTCGCAGCTGAGAAGGACCGTGGAGCTAGCGGCGAATTCGGAGAGCTCTTCGCTGCACTGCGCCGCTCGCAAGCGGCTTCGTTCTTCGCCTTCTGCCGTCCGGCGAGAGCTGAACTCCAGCGGTCAGTTGCAGCTCTGCCCAACAGCGTGTTCTCAGTTCTGCGGGCAAGCACGCCCTCTTGCCTTGGCCCCGGAGTGCAAAGTCCCGAGCGAGCACTCGACTCAGTGCAATGCACCCGGAAGGACGCTCTCGCTCGCCTTTCAAGGAGCGATTCCTAACAGCAGAAGCAGCAGAGGCACGAACTGCACGACGAGAGGGGACACCGTAGAACACGTCTCTGTCCTGGCACATTTGCGTGTGCGATACTTCCCTCCGGCTCTTCGGGCCTTGCGAAGCTCCGTGTACTGCGAGCGCTGCTACTCGCAGCTGAGAAGGACCGTGGAGCTAGCGGCGAATTCGGAGAGCTCTTCGCTGCACTGCGCCGCTCGCAAGCGGCTTCGTTCTTCGCCTTCTGCCGTCCGGCGAGAGCTGAACTCCAGCGGTCAGTTGCAGCTCTGCCCAACAGCGTGTTCTCAGTTCTGCGGGCAAGCACGCCCTCTTGCCTTGGCCCCGAGAGCAAAGTCCCGAGCCGAGCACTCGACTCAGTGCAATGCACCCGGAAGGACGCTCTCGCTCGCTCTTCAAGGAGCGATTCCTAACAGCAGAAGCAGCAGAGGCACGAACTGCACGACGAGAAGGGGACAACGTAGAACACGTCTCTGTCCTGGCACATTTGCGTGTGCGATACTTCCCTCCGGGTCTTCGGGCCTTGCGAAGCTCTGTGTACTGCGAGCGCTGCTACTCGCAGCTGAGAAGGACCGTGGAGCTAGCGGCGAATTCGGAGAGCTCTTCGCTGCACTGCGCCGCTCGCAAGCGGCTTCGTTCTTCGCCTTCTGCCGTCCGGCGAGAGCTGAACTCGAGCGGTCAGTTGCAGCTCTGCCCAACAGCGTGTTCTCAGTTCTGCGGGCAAGCACGCCCTCTTGCCTTGGCCCCGAGTGCAAAGTCCCGAGCGAGCACTCGACTCAGTGCAATGCACCCGGAAGGACGCTCTCGCTCGTCTTTCAAGGAGCGATTCCTAACAGCAGAAGCAGCAGAGGCACAAACTGCACGACGAGAAGGGACAACGTAGAACACGTCTCTGTCCTGGCACATTTGCGTGTGCCGATACTTCCCTCCGGCTCTTCGGGCCTTGCGAAGCTCCGTGTACTGCGAGCGCTGCTACTCGCAGCTGAGAAGGACCGTGGAGCTAGCGGCGAATTCGGAGAGCTCTTCGCTGCACTGCGCCGCTCGCAAGCGGCTTCGTTCTTCGCCTTCTGCCGTCCGGCGAGAGCTGAACTCCAGCGGTCAGTTGCAGCTCTGCCCAACAGCGTGTTCTCAGTTCTGCGGGCAAGCACGCCCTCTTGCCTTGGCCCCCGAGTGCAAAGTCCCGAGCGAGCACTCGACTCAGTGCAATGCACCCGGAAGGACGCTCTCGCTCGTCTTTCAAGGAGCGATTCCTAACAGCAGAAGCAGCAGAGGCACAAACTGCACGACGAGAGGGGACAACGTAGAACACGTCTCTGTCCTGGCACATTTGCGTGTGCGATACTTCCCTCCGGCTCTTCGGGCCTTGCGAAGCTCTGTGTACTGCGAGCGCTGCTACTCGCAGCTGAGAAGGACCGTGGAGCTAGCGGCGAATTCGGAGAGCTCTTCGCTGCACTGCGCCGCTCGCAAGCGGCTTCGTTCTTCGCCTTCTGCCGTCCGGCGAGAGCTGAACTCCAGCGGTCAGTTGCAGCTCTGCCCAACAGCGTGTTCTCAGTTCTGCGGGCAAGCACGCCCTCTTGCCTTGGCCCCGAGAGCAAAGTCCCGAGCGAGCACTCGACTCAGTGCAATGCACCCGGAAGGACGCTCTCGCTCGCCTTTCAAGGAGCGATTCCTAACAGCAGAAGCAGCAGAGGCACAAACTGCACGACGAGAGGGGACAACGTAGAACACGTCTCTGTCCTGGCACATTTGCGTGTGCGATACTTCCCTCCGGCTCTTCGGGCCTTGCGAAGCTCTGTGTACTGCGAGCGCTGCTACTCGCAGCTGAGAAGGACCGTGGAGCTAGCGGCGAATTCGGAGAGCTCTTCGCTGCACTGCGCCGCTCGCAAGCGGCTTCGTTCTTCGCCTTCTGCCGTCCGGCGAGAGCTGAACTCCAGCGGTCAGTTGCAGCTCTGCCCAACAGCGTGTTCTCAGTTCTGCGGGCAAGCACGCCCTCTTGCCTTGGCCCCGAGAGCAAAGTCCCGAGCGAGCACTCGACTCAGTGCAATGCACCCGGAAGGACGCTCTCGCTCGCCTTTCAAGGAGCGATTCCTAACAGCAGAAGCAGCAGAGGCACAAACTGCACGACGAGAGGGGACAACGTAGAACACGTCTCTGTCCTGGCACATTTGCGTGTGCGATACTTCCCTCCGGTCTTCGGGCCTTGCGAAGCTCTGTGTACTGCGAGCGCTGCTACTCGCAGCTGAGAAGGACCGTGGAGCTAGCGGCGAATTCGGAGAGCTCTTCGCTGCACTGCGCCGCTCGCAAGCGGCTTCGTTCTTCGCCTTCTGCCGTCCGGCGAGAGCTGAACTCGAGCGGTCAGTTGCAGCTCTGCCCAACAGCGTGTTCTCAGTTCTGCGGGCAAGCACGCCCTCTTGCCTTGGCCCCGAGAGCAAAGTCCCGAGCGAGCACTCGACTCAGTGCAATGCACCCGGAAGGACGCTCTCGCTCGCCTTTCAAGGAGCGATGCCTAACAGCAGAAGCAGCAGAGGCACAAACTGCACGACGAGAAGGGACAACGTAGAACACGTCTCTGTCCTGGCACATTTGCGTGTGCGATACTTCCCTCCGGGTCTTCGGGCCTTGCGAAGCTCTGTGTACTGCGAGCGCTGCTACTCGCAGCTGAGAAGGACCGTGGAGCTAGCGGCGAATTCGGAGAGCTCTTCGCTGCACTGCGCCGCTCGCAAGCGGCTTCGTTCTTCGCCTTCTGCCGTCCGGCGAGAGCTGAACTCGAGCGGTCAGTTGCAGCTCTGCCCAACAGCGTGTTCTCAGTTCTGCGGGCAAGCACGCCCTCTTGCCTTGGCCCCGAGAGCAAAGTCCCGAGCGAGCACTCGACTCAGTGCAATGCACCCGGAAGGACGCTCTCGCTCGTCTTTCAAGGAGCGATTCCTAACAGCAGAAGCAGCAGAGGCACAAACTGCACGACGAGAGGGGACAACGTAGAACACGTCTCTGTCCTGGCACATTTGCGTGTGCGATACTTCCCTCCGGGCTCTTCGGGCCTTGCGAAGCTCTGTGTACTGCGAGCGCTGCTACTCGCAGCTGAGAAGGACCGTGGAGCTAGCGGCGAATTCGGAGAGCTCTTCGCTGCACTGCGCCGCTCGCAAGCGGCTTCGTTCTTCGCCTTCTGCCGTCCGGCGAGAGCTGAACTCGCAGCGGTCAGTTGCAGCTCTGCCCAACAGCGTGTTCTCAGTTCTGCGGGCAAGCACGCCCTCTTGCCTTGGCCCCGAGAGCAAAGTCCCGAGCGAGCACTCGACTCAGTGCAATGCACCCGGAAGGACGCTCTCGCTCGTCTTTCAAGGAGCGATTCCTAACAGCAGAAGCAGCAGAGGCACAAACTGCACGACGAGAAGGGACAACGTAGAACACGTCTCTGTCCTGGCACATTTGCGTGTGCCATACTTCCCTCCGGCTCTTCGGGCCTTGCGAAGCTCCGTGTACTGCGAGCGCTGCTACTCGCAGCTGAGAAGGACCGTGGAGCTAGCGGCGAATTCGGAGAGCTCTTCGCTGCACTGCGCCGCTCGCAAGCGGCTTCGTTCTTCGCCTTCTGCCGTCCGGCGAGAGCTGAACTCCAGCGGTCAGTTGCAGCTCTGCCCAACAGCGTGTTCTCAGTTCTGCGGGCAAGCACGCCCTCTTGCCTTGGCCCCGAGTGCAAAGTCCCGAGCGAGCACTCGACTCAGTGCAATGCACCCGGAAGGACGCTCTCGCTCGTCTTTCAAGGAGCGATTCCTAACAGCAGAAGCAGCAGAGGCACAAACTGCACGACGAGAGGGGACAACGTAGAACACGTCTCTGTCCTGGCACATTTGCGTGTGCGATACTTCCCTCCGGCTCTTCGGGCCTTGCGAAGCTCTGTGTACTGCGAGCGCTGCTACTCGCAGCTGAGAAGGACCGTGGAGCTAGCGGCGAATTCGGAGAGCTCTTCGCTGCACTGCGCCGCTCGCAAGCGGCTTCGTTCTTCGCCTTCTGCCGTCCGGCGAGAGCTGAACTCCAGCGGTCAGTTGCAGCTCTGCCCAACAGCGTGTTCTCAGTTCTGCGGGCAAGCACGCCCTCTTGCCTTGGCCCCGAGAGCAAAGTCCCGAGCGAGCACTCGACTCAGTGCAATGCACCCGGAAGGACGCTCTCGCTCGCCTTTCAAGGAGCGATTCCTAACAGCAGAAGCAGCAGAGGCACAAACTGCACGACGAGAGGGGACAACGTAGAACACGTCTCTGTCCTGGCACATTTGCGTGTGCGATACTTCCCTCCGGGTCTTCGGGCCTTGCGAAGCTCTGTGTACTGCGAGCGCTGCTACTCGCAGCTGAGAAGGACCGTGGAGCTAGCGGCGAATTCGGAGAGCTCTTCGCTGCACTGCGCCGCTCGCAAGCGGCTTCGTTCTTCGCCTTCTGCCGTCCGGCGAGAGCTGAACTCGAGCGGTCAGTTGCAGCTCTGCCCAACAGCGTGTTCTCAGTTCTGCGGGCAAGCACGCCCTCTTGCCTTGGCCCCGAGAGCAAAGTCCCGAGCGAGCACTCGACTCAGTGCAATGCACCCGGAAGGACGCTCTCGCTCGCCTTTCAAGGAGCGATTCCTAACAGCAGAAGCAGCAGAGGCACAAACTGCACGACGAGAAGGGACAACGTAGAACACGTCTCTGTCCTGGCACATTTGCGTGTGCGATACTTCCCTCCGGGTCTTCGGGCCTTGCGAAGCTCTGTGTACTGCGAGCGCTGCTACTCGCAGCTGAGAAGGACCGTGGAGCTAGCGGCGAATTCGGAGAGCTCTTCGCTGCACTGCGCCGCTCGCAAGCGGCTTCGTTCTTCGCCTTCTGCCGTCCGGCGAGAGCTGAACTCGAGCGGTCAGTTGCAGCTCTGCCCAACAGCGTGTTCTCAGTTCTGCGGGCAAGCACGCCCTCTTGCCTTGGCCCCGAGAGCAAAGTCCCGAGCGAGCACTCGACTCAGTGCAATGCACCCGGAAGGACGCTCTCGCTCGTCTTTCAAGGAGCGATTCCTAACAGCAGAAGCAGCAGAGGCACAAACTGCACGACGAGAGGGGACAACGTAGAACACGTCTCTGTCCTGGCACATTTGCGTGTGCGATACTTCCCTCCGGCTCTTCGGGCCTTGCGAAGCTCTGTGTACTGCGAGCGCTGCTACTCGCAGCTGAGAAGGACCGTGGAGCTAGCGGCGAATTCGGAGAGCTCTTCGCTGCACTGCGCCGCTCGCAAGCGGCTTCGTTCTTCGCCTTCTGCCGTCCGGCGAGAGCTGAACTCCAGCGGTCAGTTGCAGCTCTGCCCAACAGCGTGTTCTCAGTTCTGCGGGCAAGCACGCCCTCTTGCCTTGGCCCCGAGAGCAAAGTCCCGAGCGAGCACTCGACTCAGTGCAATGCACCCGGAAGGACGCTCTCGCTCGCCTTTCAAGGAGCGATTCCTAACAGCAGAAGCAGCAGAGGCACAAACTGCACGACGAGAGGGGACAACGTAGAACACGTCTCTGTCCTGGCACATTTGCGTGTGCGATACTTCCCTCCGGCTCTTCGGGCCTTGCGAAGCTCTGTGTACTGCGAGCGCTGCTACTCGCAGCTGAGAAGGACCGTGGAGCTAGCGGCGAATTCGGAGAGCTCTTCGCTGCACTGCGCCGCTCGCAAGGGGCTTCGTTCTTCGCCTTCTGCCGTCCGGCGAGAGCTGAACTCGAGCGGTCAGTTGCAGCTCTGCCCAACAGCGTGTTCTCAGTTCTGCGGGCAAGCACGCCCTCTTGCCTTGGCCCCGAGAGCAAAGTCCCGAGCGAGCACTCGACTCAGTGCAATGCACCCGGAATGACGCTCTCGCTCGTCTTTCAAGGAGCGATTCCTAACAGCAGAAGCAGCAGAGGCACAAACTGCACGACGAGAAGGGGACAACGTAGAACACGTCTCTGTCCTGGCACATTTGCCTGTGCCATACTTCCCTCCGGCTCTTCGGGCCTTGCGAAGCTCTGTGTACTGCGAGCGCTGCTACTCGCAGCTGAGAAGGACCGTGGAGCTAGCGGCGAATTCGGAGAGCTCTTCGCTGCACTGCGCCGCTCGCAAGCGGCTTCGTTCTTCGCCTTCTGCCGTCCGGCGAGAGCTGAACTCGAGCGGTCAGTTGCAGCTCTGCCCAACAGCGTGTTCTCAGTTCTGCGGGCAAGCACGCCCTCTTGCCTTGGCCCCGAGTGCAAAGTCCCGAGCGAGCACTCGACTCAGTGCAATGCACCCGGAAGGACGCTCTCGCTCGCCTTTCAAGGAGCGATTCCTAACAGCAGAAGCAGCAGAGGCACAAACTGCACGACGAGAGGGGACAACGTAGAACACGTCTCTGTCCTGGCACATTTGCGTGTGCGATACTTCCCTCCGGCTCTTCGGGCCTTGCGAAGCTCTGTGTACTGCGAGCGCTGCTACTCGCAGCTGAGAAGGACCGTGGAGCTAGCGGCGAATTCGGAGAGCTCTTCGCTGCACTGCGCCGCTCGCAAGCGGCTTCGTTCTTCGCCTTCTGCCGTCCGGCGAGAGCTGAACTCCAGCGGTCAGTTGCAGCTCTGCCCAACAGCGTGTTCTCAGTTCTGCGGGCAAGCACGCCCTCTTGCCTTGGCCCCGAGAGCAAAGTCCCGAGCGAGCACTCGACTCAGTGCAATGCACCCGGAAGGACGCTCTCGCTCGCCTTTCAAGGAGCGATTCCTAACAGCAGAAGCAGCAGAGGCACAAACTGCACGACGAGAGGGGACAACGTAGAACACGTCTCTGTCCTGGCACATTTGCGTGTGCGATACTTCCCTCCGGCTCTTCGGGCCTTGCGAAGCTCTGTGTACTGCGAGCGCTGCTACTCGCAGCTGAGAAGGACAGTGGAGCTAGCGGCGAATTCGGAGAGCTCTTCGCTGCACTGCGCCGCTCGCAAGCGGCTTCGTTCTTCGCCTTCTGCCGTCCGGCGAGAGCTGAACTCCAGCGGTCAGTTGCAGCTCTGCCCAACAGCGTGTTCTCAGTTCTGCGGGCAAGCACGCGCTCTTGCCTTGGCCCCGAGAGCAAAGTCCCGAGCGAGCACTCGACTCAGTGCAATGCACCCGGAAGGACGCTCTCGCTCGCCTTTCAAGGAGCGATTCCTAACAGCAGAAGCAGCAGAGGCACAAACTGCACGACGAGAGGGGACAACGTAGAACACGTCTCTGTCCTGGCACATTTGCCTGTGCCATACTTCCCTCCGGCTCTTCGGGCCTTGCGAAGCTCTGTGTACTGCGAGCGCTGCTACTCGCAGCTGAGAAGGACCGTGGAGCTAGCGGCGAATTCGGAGAGCTCTTCGCTGCACTGCGCCGCTCGCAAGCGGCTTCGTTCTTCGCCTTCTGCCGTCCGGCGAGAGCTGAACTCCAGCGGTCAGTTGCAGCTCTGCCCAACAGCGTGTTCTCAGTTCTGCGGGCAAGCACGCCCTCTTGCCTTGGCCCCGAGAGCAAAGTCCCGAGCGAGCACTCGACTCAGTGCAATGCACCCGGAAGGACGCTCTCGCTCGCCTTTCAAGGAGCGATTCCTAACAGCAGAAGCAGCAGAGGCACAAACTGCACGACGAGAGGGGACAACGTAGAACACGTCTCTGTCCTGGCACATTTGCCTGTGCCATACTTACCTCCGGCTCTTCGGGCCTTGCGAAGCTCTGTGTACTGCGAGCGCTGCTACTCGCAGCTGAGAAGGACCGTGGAGCTAGCGGCGAATTCGGAGAGCTCTTCGCTGCACTGCGCCGCTCGCAAGCGGCTTCGTTCTTCGCCTTCTGCCGTCCGGCGAGAGCTGAACTCCAGCGGTCAGTTGCAGCTCTGCCCAACAGCGTGTTCTCAGTTCTGCGGGCAAGCACGCCCTCTTGCCTTGGCCCCGAGAGCAAAGTCCCGAGCGAGCACTCGACTCAGTGCAATGCACCCGGAAGGACGCTCTCGCTCGTCTTTCAAGGAGCGATTCCTAACAGCAGAAGCAGCAGAGGCACAAACTGCACGACGAGAGGGGACAAGGTAGAACACGTCTCTGTCCTGGCACATTTGCGTGTGCGATACTTCCCTCCGGCTCTTCGGGCCTTGCGAAGCTCTGTGTACTGCGAGCGCTGCTACTCGCAGCTGAGAAGGACCGTGGAGCTAGCGGCGAATTCGGAGAGCTCTTCGCTGCACTGCGCCGCTCGCAAGCGGCTTCGTTCTTCGCCTTCTGCCGTCCGGCGAGAGCTGAACTCGAGCGGTCAGTTGCAGCTCTGCCCAACAGCGTGTTCTCAGTTCTGCGGGCAAGCACGCCCTCTTGCCTTGGCCCCGAGTGCAAAGTCCCGAGCGAGCACTCGACTCAGTGCAATGCACCCGGAAGGACGCTCTCGCTCGTCTTTCAAGGAGCGATTCCTAACAGCAGAAGCAGCAGAGGCACAAACTGCACGACGAGAGGGGACAACGTAGAACACGTCTCTGTCCTGGCACATTTGCCTGTGCCATACTTCCCTCCGGCTCTTCGGGCCTTGCGAAGCTCTGTGTACTGCGAGCGCTGCTACTCGCAGCTGAGAAGGACCGTGGAGCTAGCGGCGAATTCGGAGAGCTCTTCGCTGCACTGCGCCGCTCGCAAGCGGCTTCGTTCTTCGCCTTCTGCCGTCCGGCGAGAGCTGAACTCGAGCGGTCAGTTGCAGCTCTGCCCAACAGCGTGTTATCAGTTCTGCGGGCAAGCACGCCCTCTTGCCTTGGCCCCGAGAGCAAAGTCCCGAGCGAGCACTCGACTCAGTGCAATGCACCCGGAAGGACGCTCTCGCTCGTCTTTCAAGGAGCGATTCCTAACAGCAGAAGCAGCAGAGGCACAAACTGCACGACGAGAGGGGACAACGTAGAACACGTCTCTGTCCTGGCACATTTGCCTGTGCCATACTTCCCTCCGGCTCTTCGGGCCTTGCGAAGCTCTGTGTACTGCGAGCGCTGCTACTCGCAGCTGAGAAGGACCGTGGAGCTAGCGGCGAATTCGGAGAGCTCTTCGCTGCACTGCGCCGCTCGCAAGCGGCTTCGTTCTTCGCCTTCTGCCGTCCGGCGAGAGCTGAACTCCAGCGGTCAGTTGCAGCTCTGCCCAACAGCGTGTTCTCAGTTCTGCGGGCAAGCACGCCCTCTTGCCTTGGCCCCGAGAGCAAAGTCCCGAGCGAGCACTCGACTCAGTGCAATGCACCCGGAAGGACGCTCTCGCTCGTCTTTCAAGGAGCGATTCCTAACAGCAGAAGCAGCAGAGGCACAAACTGCACGACGAGAGGGGACAACGTAGAACACGTCTCTGTCCTGGCACATTTGCGTGTGCGATACTTCCCTCCGGCTCTTCGGGCCTTGCGAAGCTCTGTGTACTGCGAGCGCTGCTACTCGCAGCTGAGAAGGACCGTGGAGCTAGCGGCGAATTCGGAGAGCTCTTCGCTGCACTGCGCCGCTCGCAAGCGGCTTCGTTCTTCGCCTTCTGCCGTCCGGCGAGAGCTGAACTCGAGCGGTCAGTTGCAGCTCTGCCCAACAGCGTGTTCTCAGTTCTGCGGGCAAGCACGCCCTCTTGCCTTGGCCCCGAGAGCAAAGTCCCGAGCGAGCACTCGACTCAGTGCAATGCACCCGGAAGGACGCTCTCGCTCGTCTTTCAAGGAGCGATTCCTAACAGCAGAAGCAGCAGAGGCACAAACTGCACGACGAGAGGGGACAACGTAGAACACGTCTCTGTCCTGGCACATTTGCGTGTGCGATACTTCCCTCCGGCTCTTCGGGCCTTGCGAAGCTCTGTGTACTGCGAGCGCTGCTACTCGCAGCTGAGAAGGACCGTGGAGCTAGCGGCGAATTCGGAGAGCTCTTCGCTGCACTGCGCCGCTCGCAAGCGGCTTCGTTCTTCGCCTTCTGCCGTCCGGCGAGAGCTGAACTCGAGCGGTCAGTTGCAGCTCTGCCCAACAGCGTGTTCTCAGTTCTGCGGGCAAGCACGCCCTCTTGCCTTGGCCCCGAGAGCAAAGTCCCGAGCGAGCACTCGACTCAGTGCAATGCACCCGGAAGGACGCTCTCGCTCGTCTTTCAAGGAGCGATTCCTAACAGCAGAAGCAGCAGAGGCACAAACTGCACGACGAGAGGGGACAACGTAGAACACGTCTCTGTCCTGGCACATTTGCGTGTGCGATACTTCCCTCCGGCTCTTCGGGCCTTGCGAAGCTCTGTGTACTGCGAGCGCTGCTACTCGCAGCTGAGAAGGACCGTGGAGCTAGCGGCGAATTCGGAGAGCTCTTCGCTGCACTGCGCCGCTCGCAAGCGGCTTCGTTCTTCGCCTTCTGCCGTCCGGCGAGAGCTGAACTCCAGCGGTCAGTTGCAGCTCTGCCCAACAGCGTGTTCTCAGTTCTGCGGGCAAGCACGCCCTCTTGCCTTGGCCCCGAGAGCAAAGTCCCGAGCGAGCACTCGACTCAGTGCAATGCACCCGGAAGGACGCTCTCGCTCGTCTTTCAAGGAGCGATTCCTAACAGCAGAAGCAGCAGAGGCACAAACTGCACGACGAGAGGGGACAACGTAGAACACGTCTCTGTCCTGGCACATTTGCGTGTGCGATACTTCCCTCCGGCTCTTCGGGCCTTGCGAAGCTCTGTGTACTGCGAGCGCTGCTACTCGCAGCTGAGAAGGACCGTGGAGCTAGCGGCGAATTCGGAGAGCTCTTCGCTGCACTGCGCCGCTCGCAAGCGGCTTCGTTCTTCGCCTTCTGCCGTCCGGCGAGAGCTGAACTCCAGCGGTCAGTTGCAGCTCTGCCCAACAGCGTGTTCTCAGTTCTGCGGGCAAGCACGCCCTCTTGCCTTGGCCCCGAGAGCAAAGTCCCGAGCGAGCACTCGACTCAGTGCAATGCACCCGGAAGGACGCTCTCGCTCGTCTTTCAAGGAGCGATTCCTAACAGCAGAAGCAGCAGAGGCACAAACTGCACGACGAGAAGGGACAACGTAGAACACGTCTCTGTCCTGGCACATTTGCGTGTGCGATACTTCCCTCCGGCTCTTCGGGCCTTGCGAAGCTCTGTGTACTGCGAGCGCTGCTACTCGCAGCTGAGAAGGACCGTGGAGCTAGCGGCGAATTCGGAGAGCTCTTCGCTGCACTGCGCCGCTCGCAAGCGGCTTCGTTCTTCGCCTTCTGCCGTCCGGCGAGAGCTGAACTCCAGCGGTCAGTTGCAGCTCTGCCCAACAGCGTGTTCTCAGTTCTGCGGGCAAGCACGCCCTCTTGCCTTGGCCCCGAGTGCAAAGTCCCGAGCGAGCACTCGACTCAGTGCAATGCACCCGGAAGGACGCTCTCGCTCGTCTTTCAAGGAGCGATTCCTAACAGCAGAAGCAGCAGAGGCACAAACTGCACGACGAGAGGGGACACCGTAGAACACGTCTCTGTCCTGGCACATTTGCGTGTGCGATACTTCCCTCCGGCTCTTCGGGCCTTGCGAAGCTCTGTGTACTGCGAGCGCTGCTACTCGCAGCTGAGAAGGACCGTGGAGCTAGCGGCGAATTCGGAGAGCTCTTCGCTGCACTGCGCCGCTCGCAAGCGGCTTCGTTCTTCGCCTTCTGCCGTCCGGCGAGAGCTGAACTCCAGCGGTCAGTTGCAGCTCTGCCCAACAGCGTGTTCTCAGTTCTGCGGGCAAGCACGCCCTCTTGCCTTGGCCCCGAGAGCAAAGTCCCGAGCGAGCACTCGACTCAGTGCAATGCACCCGGAAGGACGCTCTCGCTCGTCTTTCAAGGAGCGATTCCTAACAGCAGAAGCAGCAGAGGCACAAACTGCACGACGAGAGGGGACAACGTAGAACACGTCTCTGTCCTGGCACATTTGCGTGTGCGATACTTCCCTCCGGCTCTTCGGGCCTTGCGAAGCTCTGTGTACTGCGAGCGCTGCTACTCGCAGCTGAGAAGGACCGTGGAGCTAGCGGCGAATTCGGAGAGCTCTTCGCTGCACTGCGCCGCTCGCAAGGGGCTTCGTTCTTCGCCTTCTGCCGTCCGGCGAGAGCTGAACTCGAGCGGTCAGTTGCAGCTCTGCCCAACAGCGTGTTCTCAGTTCTGCGGGCAAGCACGCCCTCTTGCCTTGGCCCCGAGAGCAAAGTCCCGAGCGAGCACTCGACTCAGTGCAATGCACCCGGAATGACGCTCTCGCTCGTCTTTCAAGGAGCGATTCCTAACAGCAGAAGCAGCAGAGGCACAAACTGCACGACGAGAAGGGGACAACGTAGAACACGTCTCTGTCCTGGCACATTTGCGTGTGCGATACTTCCCTCCGGCTCTTCGGGCCTTGCGAAGCTCTGTGTACTGCGAGCGCTGCTACTCGCAGCTGAGAAGGACCGTGGAGCTAGCGGCGAATTCGGAGAGCTCTTCGCTGCACTGCGCCGCTCGCAAGCGGCTTCGTTCTTCGCCTTCTGCCGTCCGGCGAGAGCTGAACTCCAGCGGTCAGTTGCAGCTCTGCCCAACAGCGTGTTCTCAGTTCTGCGGGCAAGCACGCCCTCTTGCCTTGGCCCCGAGTGCAAAGTCCCGAGCGAGCACTCGACTCAGTGCAATGCACCCGGAAGGACGCTCTTGCTCGCCTTTCAAGGAGCGATTCCTAACAGCAGAAGCAGCAGAAGCACAAACTGCACGACGAGAGGGGACAACGTAGAACACGTCTCTGTCCTGGCACATTTGCGTGTGCGATACTTCCCTCCGGCTCTTCGGGCCTTGCGAAGCTCTGTGTACTGCGAGCGCTGCTACTCGCAGCTGAGAAGGACCGTGGAGCTAGCGGCGAATTCGGAGAGCTCTTCGCTGCACTGCGCCGCTCGCAAGCGGCTTCGTTCTTCGCCTTCTGCCGTCCGGCGAGAGCTGAACTCCAGCGGTCAGTTGCAGCTCTGCCCAACAGCGTGTTCTCAGTTCTGCGGGCAAGCACGCCCTCTTGCCTTGGCCCCGAGAGC
Organism: Sturnus vulgaris; assembly: GCF_052056855.1. Taxonomy (NCBI): domain Eukaryota; kingdom Metazoa; phylum Chordata; class Aves; order Passeriformes; family Sturnidae; genus Sturnus; species Sturnus vulgaris. The sequence continues at coordinate 19,838 of NW_028276227.1, read as the reverse complement.
AAAGTCCCGAGCGAGCACTCGACTCAGTGCAATGCACCCGGAAGGACGCTCTCGCTCGCCTTTCAAGGAGCGATTCCTAACAGCAGAAGCAGCAGAGGCACAAACTGCACGACGAGAGGGGACAACGTAGAACACGTCTCTGTCCTGGCACATTTGCGTGTGCGATACTTCCCTCCGGCTCTTCGGGCCTTGCGAAGCTCTGTGTACTGCGAGCGCTGCTACTCGCAGCTGAGAAGGACAGTGGAGCTAGCGGCGAATTCGGAGAGCTCTTCGCTGCACTGCGCCGCTCGCAAGCGGCTTCGTTCTTCGCCTTCTGCCGTCCGGCGAGAGCTGAACTCCAGCGGTCAGTTGCAGCTCTGCCCAACAGCGTGTTCTCAGTTCTGCGGGCAAGCACGCGCTCTTGCCTTGGCCCCGAGAGCAAAGTCCCGAGCGAGCACTCGACTCAGTGCAATGCACCCGGAAGGACGCTCTCGCTCGCCTTTCAAGGAGCGATTCCTAACAGCAGAAGCAGCAGAGGCACAAACTGCACGACGAGAGGGGACAACGTAGAACACGTCTCTGTCCTGGCACATTTGCCTGTGCCATACTTCCCTCCGGCTCTTCGGGCCTTGCGAAGCTCTGTGTACTGCGAGCGCTGCTACTCGCAGCTGAGAAGGACCGTGGAGCTAGCGGCGAATTCGGAGAGCTCTTCGCTGCACTGCGCCGCTCGCAAGCGGCTTCGTTCTTCGCCTTCTGCCGTCCGGCGAGAGCTGAACTCCAGCGGTCAGTTGCAGCTCTGCCCAACAGCGTGTTCTCAGTTCTGCGGGCAAGCACGCCCTCTTGCCTTGGCCCCGAGAGCAAAGTCCCGAGCGAGCACTCGACTCAGTGCAATGCACCCGGAAGGACGCTCTCGCTCGCCTTTCAAGGAGCGATTCCTAACAGCAGAAGCAGCAGAGGCACAAACTGCACGACGAGAGGGGACAACGTAGAACACGTCTCTGTCCTGGCACATTTGCCTGTGCCATACTTACCTCCGGCTCTTCGGGCCTTGCGAAGCTCTGTGTACTGCGAGCGCTGCTACTCGCAGCTGAGAAGGACCGTGGAGCTAGCGGCGAATTCGGAGAGCTCTTCGCTGCACTGCGCCGCTCGCAAGCGGCTTCGTTCTTCGCCTTCTGCCGTCCGGCGAGAGCTGAACTCCAGCGGTCAGTTGCAGCTCTGCCCAACAGCGTGTTCTCAGTTCTGCGGGCAAGCACGCCCTCTTGCCTTGGCCCCGAGAGCAAAGTCCCGAGCGAGCACTCGACTCAGTGCAATGCACCCGGAAGGACGCTCTCGCTCGTCTTTCAAGGAGCGATTCCTAACAGCAGAAGCAGCAGAGGCACAAACTGCACGACGAGAGGGGACAAGGTAGAACACGTCTCTGTCCTGGCACATTTGCGTGTGCGATACTTCCCTCCGGCTCTTCGGGCCTTGCGAAGCTCTGTGTACTGCGAGCGCTGCTACTCGCAGCTGAGAAGGACCGTGGAGCTAGCGGCGAATTCGGAGAGCTCTTCGCTGCACTGCGCCGCTCGCAAGCGGCTTCGTTCTTCGCCTTCTGCCGTCCGGCGAGAGCTGAACTCGAGCGGTCAGTTGCAGCTCTGCCCAACAGCGTGTTCTCAGTTCTGCGGGCAAGCACGCCCTCTTGCCTTGGCCCCGAGTGCAAAGTCCCGAGCGAGCACTCGACTCAGTGCAATGCACCCGGAAGGACGCTCTCGCTCGTCTTTCAAGGAGCGATTCCTAACAGCAGAAGCAGCAGAGGCACAAACTGCACGACGAGAGGGGACAACGTAGAACACGTCTCTGTCCTGGCACATTTGCCTGTGCCATACTTCCCTCCGGCTCTTCGGGCCTTGCGAAGCTCTGTGTACTGCGAGCGCTGCTACTCGCAGCTGAGAAGGACCGTGGAGCTAGCGGCGAATTCGGAGAGCTCTTCGCTGCACTGCGCCGCTCGCAAGCGGCTTCGTTCTTCGCCTTCTGCCGTCCGGCGAGAGCTGAACTCCAGCGGTCAGTTGCAGCTCTGCCCAACAGCGTGTTATCAGTTCTGCGGGCAAGCACGCCCTCTTGCCTTGGCCCCGAGAGCAAAGTCCCGAGCGAGCACTCGACTCAGTGCAATGCACCCGGAAGGACGCTCTCGCTCGTCTTTCAAGGAGCGATTCCTAACAGCAGAAGCAGCAGAGGCACAAACTGCACGACGAGAGGGGACAACGTAGAACACGTCTCTGTCCTGGCACATTTGCCTGTGCCATACTTCCCTCCGGCTCTTCGGGCCTTGCGAAGCTCTGTGTACTGCGAGCGCTGCTACTCGCAGCTGAGAAGGACCGTGGAGCTAGCGGCGAATTCGGAGAGCTCTTCGCTGCACTGCGCCGCTCGCAAGCGGCTTCGTTCTTCGCCTTCTGCCGTCCGGCGAGAGCTGAACTCCAGCGGTCAGTTGCAGCTCTGCCCAACAGCGTGTTCTCAGTTCTGCGGGCAAGCACGCCCTCTTGCCTTGGCCCCGAGAGCAAAGTCCCGAGCGAGCACTCGACTCAGTGCAATGCACCCGGAAGGACGCTCTCGCTCGTCTTTCAAGGAGCGATTCCTAACAGCAGAAGCAGCAGAGGCACAAACTGCACGACGAGAGGGGACAACGTAGAACACGTCTCTGTCCTGGCACATTTGCGTGTGCGATACTTCCCTCCGGCTCTTCGGGCCTTGCGAAGCTCTGTGTACTGCGAGCGCTGCTACTCGCAGCTGAGAAGGACCGTGGAGCTAGCGGCGAATTCGGAGAGCTCTTCGCTGCACTGCGCCGCTCGCAAGCGGCTTCGTTCTTCGCCTTCTGCCGTCCGGCGAGAGCTGAACTCGAGCGGTCAGTTGCAGCTCTGCCCAACAGCGTGTTCTCAGTTCTGCGGGCAAGCACGCCCTCTTGCCTTGGCCCCGAGAGCAAAGTCCCGAGCGAGCACTCGACTCAGTGCAATGCACCCGGAAGGACGCTCTCGCTCGTCTTTCAAGGAGCGATTCCTAACAGCAGAAGCAGCAGAGGCACAAACTGCACGACGAGAGGGGACACCGTAGAACACGTCTCTGTCCTGGCACATTTGCGTGTGCGATACTTCCCTCCGGCTCTTCGGGCCTTGCGAAGCTCTGTGTACTGCGAGCGCTGCTACTCGCAGCTGAGAAGGACCGTGGAGCTAGCGGCGAATTCGGAGAGCTCTTCGCTGCACTGCGCCGCTCGCAAGCGGCTTCGTTCTTCGCCTTCTGCCGTCCGGCGAGAGCTGAACTCGAGCGGTCAGTTGCAGCTCTGCCCAACAGCGTGTTCTCAGTTCTGCGGGCAAGCACGCCCTCTTGCCTTGGCCCCGAGAGCAAAGTCCCGAGCGAGCACTCGACTCAGTGCAATGCACCCGGAAGGACGCTCTCGCTCGTCTTTCAAGGAGCGATTCCTAACAGCAGAAGCAGCAGAGGCACAAACTGCACGACGAGAGGGGACAACGTAGAACACGTCTCTGTCCTGGCACATTTGCGTGTGCGATACTTCCCTCCGGCTCTTCGGGCCTTGCGAAGCTCTGTGTACTGCGAGCGCTGCTACTCGCAGCTGAGAAGGACCGTGGAGCTAGCGGCGAATTCGGAGAGCTCTTCGCTGCACTGCGCCGCTCGCAAGCGGCTTCGTTCTTCGCCTTCTGCCGTCCGGCGAGAGCTGAACTCCAGCGGTCAGTTGCAGCTCTGCCCAACAGCGTGTTCTCAGTTCTGCGGGCAAGCACGCCCTCTTGCCTTGGCCCCGAGAGCAAAGTCCCGAGCGAGCACTCGACTCAGTGCAATGCACCCGGAAGGACGCTCTCGCTCGTCTTTCAAGGAGCGATTCCTAACAGCAGAAGCAGCAGAGGCACAAACTGCACGACGAGAGGGGACAACGTAGAACACGTCTCTGTCCTGGCACATTTGCGTGTGCGATACTTCCCTCCGGCTCTTCGGGCCTTGCGAAGCTCTGTGTACTGCGAGCGCTGCTACTCGCAGCTGAGAAGGACCGTGGAGCTAGCGGCGAATTCGGAGAGCTCTTCGCTGCACTGCGCCGCTCGCAAGCGGCTTCGTTCTTCGCCTTCTGCCGTCCGGCGAGAGCTGAACTCCAGCGGTCAGTTGCAGCTCTGCCCAACAGCGTGTTCTCAGTTCTGCGGGCAAGCACGCCCTCTTGCCTTGGCCCCGAGAGCAAAGTCCCGAGCGAGCACTCGACTCAGTGCAATGCACCCGGAAGGACGCTCTCGCTCGTCTTTCAAGGAGCGATTCCTAACAGCAGAAGCAGCAGAGGCACAAACTGCACGACGAGAAGGGACAACGTAGAACACGTCTCTGTCCTGGCACATTTGCGTGTGCCATACTTCCCTCCGGCTCTTCGGGCCTTGCGAAGCTCCGTGTACTGCGAGCGCTGCTACTCGCAGCTGAGAAGGACCGTGGAGCTAGCGGCGAATTCGGAGAGCTCTTCGCTGCACTGCGCCGCTCGCAAGCGGCTTCGTTCTTCGCCTTCTGCCGTCCGGCGAGAGCTGAACTCCAGCGGTCAGTTGCAGCTCTGCCCAACAGCGTGTTCTCAGTTCTGCGGGCAAGCACGCCCTCTTGCCTTGGCCCCGAGTGCAAAGTCCCGAGCGAGCACTCGACTCAGTGCAATGCACCCGGAAGGACGCTCTCGCTCGTCTTTCAAGGAGCGATTCCTAACAGCAGAAGCAGCAGAGGCACAAACTGCACGACGAGAGGGGACAACGTAGAACACGTCTCTGTCCTGGCACATTTGCGTGTGCGATACTTCCCTCCGGCTCTTCGGGCCTTGCGAAGCTCTGTGTACTGCGAGCGCTGCTACTCGCAGCTGAGAAGGACCGTGGAGCTAGCGGCGAATTCGGAGAGCTCTTCGCTGCACTGCGCCGCTCGCAAGCGGCTTCGTTCTTCGCCTTCTGCCGTCCGGCGAGAGCTGAACTCCAGCGGTCAGTTGCAGCTCTGCCCAACAGCGTGTTCTCAGTTCTGCGGGCAAGCACGCCCTCTTGCCTTGGCCCCGAGAGCAAAGTCCCGAGCGAGCACTCGACTCAGTGCAATGCACCCGGAAGGACGCTCTCGCTCGCCTTTCAAGGAGCGATTCCTAACAGCAGAAGCAGCAGAGGCACAAACTGCACGACGAGAGGGGACAACGTAGAACACGTCTCTGTCCTGGCACATTTGCGTGTGCGATACTTCCCTCCGGGTCTTCGGGCCTTGCGAAGCTCTGTGTACTGCGAGCGCTGCTACTCGCAGCTGAGAAGGACCGTGGAGCTAGCGGCGAATTCGGAGAGCTCTTCGCTGCACTGCGCCGCTCGCAAGCGGCTTCGTTCTTCGCCTTCTGCCGTCCGGCGAGAGCTGAACTCGAGCGGTCAGTTGCAGCTCTGCCCAACAGCGTGTTCTCAGTTCTGCGGGCAAGCACGCCCTCTTGCCTTGGCCCCGAGAGCAAAGTCCCGAGCGAGCACTCGACTCAGTGCAATGCACCCGGAAGGACGCTCTCGCTCGTCTTTCAAGGAGCGATTCCTAACAGCAGAAGCAGCAGAGGCACAAACTGCACGACGAGAGGGGACAACGTAGAACACGTCTCTGTCCTGGCACATTTGCGTGTGCGATACTTCCCTCCGGCTCTTCGGGCCTTGCGAAGCTCTGTGTACTGCGAGCGCTGCTACTCGCAGCTGAGAAGGACCGTGGAGCTAGCGGCGAATTCGGAGAGCTCTTCGCTGCACTGCGCCGCTCGCAAGCGGCTTCGTTCTTCGCCTTCTGCCGTCCGGCGAGAGCTGAACTCGAGCGGTCAGTTGCAGCTCTGCCCAACAGCGTGTTCTCAGTTCTGCGGGCAAGCACGCCCTCTTGCCTTGGCCCCGAGAGCAAAGTCCCGAGCGAGCACTCGACTCAGTGCAATGCACCCGGAAGGACGCTCTCGCTCGTCTTTCAAGGAGCGATTCCTAACAGCAGAAGCAGCAGAGGCACAAACTGCACGACGAGAAGGGACAACGTAGAACACGTCTCTGTCCTGGCACATTTGCGTGTGCCATACTTCCCTCCGGCTCTTCGGGCCTTGCGAAGCTCCGTGTACTGCGAGCGCTGCTACTCGCAGCTGAGAAGGACCGTGGAGCTAGCGGCGAATTCGGAGAGCTCTTCGCTGCACTGCGCCGCTCGCAAGCGGCTTCGTTCTTCGCCTTCTGCCGTCCGGCGAGAGCTGAACTCCAGCGGTCAGTTGCAGCTCTGCCCAACAGCGTGTTCTCAGTTCTGCGGGCAAGCACGCCCTCTTGCCTTGGCCCCGAGTGCAAAGTCCCGAGCGAGCACTCGACTCAGTGCAATGCACCCGGAAGGACGCTCTCGCTCGTCTTTCAAGGAGCGATTCCTAACAGCAGAAGCAGCAGAGGCACAAACTGCACGACGAGAGGGGACAACGTAGAACACGTCTCTGTCCTGGCACATTTGCGTGTGCGATACTTCCCTCCGGCTCTTCGGGCCTTGCGAAGCTCTGTGTACTGCGAGCGCTGCTACTCGCAGCTGAGAAGGACCGTGGAGCTAGCGGCGAATTCGGAGAGCTCTTCGCTGCACTGCGCCGCTCGCAAGCGGCTTCGTTCTTCGCCTTCTGCCGTCCGGCGAGAGCTGAACTCCAGCGGTCAGTTGCAGCTCTGCCCAACAGCGTGTTCTCAGTTCTGCGGGCAAGCACGCCCTCTTGCCTTGGCCCCGAGAGCAAAGTCCCGAGCGAGCACTCGACTCAGTGCAATGCACCCGGAAGGACGCTCTCGCTCGCCTTTCAAGGAGCGATTCCTAACAGCAGAAGCAGCAGAGGCACAAACTGCACGACGAGAGGGGACAACGTAGAACACGTCTCTGTCCTGGCACATTTGCGTGTGCGATACTTCCCTCCGGGTCTTCGGGCCTTGCGAAGCTCTGTGTACTGCGAGCGCTGCTACTCGCAGCTGAGAAGGACCGTGGAGCTAGCGGCGAATTCGGAGAGCTCTTCGCTGCACTGCGCCGCTCGCAAGCGGCTTCGTTCTTCGCCTTCTGCCGTCCGGCGAGAGCTGAACTCGAGCGGTCAGTTGCAGCTCTGCCCAACAGCGTGTTCTCAGTTCTGCGGGCAAGCACGCCCTCTTGCCTTGGCCCCGAGAGCAAAGTCCCGAGCGAGCACTCGACTCAGTGCAATGCACCCGGAAGGACGCTCTCGCTCGCCTTTCAAGGAGCGATGCCTAACAGCAGAAGCAGCAGAGGCACAAACTGCACGACGAGAAGGGACAACGTAGAACACGTCTCTGTCCTGGCACATTTGCGTGTGCGATACTTCCCTCCGGGTCTTCGGGCCTTGCGAAGCTCTGTGTACTGCGAGCGCTGCTACTCGCAGCTGAGAAGGACCGTGGAGCTAGCGGCGAATTCGGAGAGCTCTTCGCTGCACTGCGCCGCTCGCAAGCGGCTTCGTTCTTCGCCTTCTGCCGTCCGGCGAGAGCTGAACTCGAGCGGTCAGTTGCAGCTCTGCCCAACAGCGTGTTCTCAGTTCTGCGGGCAAGCACGCCCTCTTGCCTTGGCCCCGAGAGCAAAGTCCCGAGCGAGCACTCGACTCAGTGCAATGCACCCGGAAGGACGCTCTCGCTCGTCTTTCAAGGAGCGATTCCTAACAGCAGAAGCAGCAGAGGCACAAACTGCACGACGAGAGGGGACAACGTAGAACACGTCTCTGTCCTGGCACATTTGCGTGTGCGATACTTCCCTCCGGCTCTTCGGGCCTTGCGAAGCTCTGTGTACTGCGAGCGCTGCTACTCGCAGCTGAGAAGGACCGTGGAGCTAGCGGCGAATTCGGAGAGCTCTTCGCTGCACTGCGCCGCTCGCAAGCGGCTTCGTTCTTCGCCTTCTGCCGTCCGGCGAGAGCTGAACTCCAGCGGTCAGTTGCAGCTCTGCCCAACAGCGTGTTCTCAGTTCTGCGGGCAAGCACGCCCTCTTGCCTTGGCCCCGAGAGCAAAGTCCCGAGCGAGCACTCGACTCAGTGCAATGCACCCGGAAGGACGCTCTCGCTCGCCTTTCAAGGAGCGATTCCTAACAGCAGAAGCAGCAGAGGCACAAACTGCACGACGAGAGGGGACAACGTAGAACACGTCTCTGTCCTGGCACATTTGCGTGTGCGATACTTCCCTCCGGCTCTTCGGGCCTTGCGAAGCTCTGTGTACTGCGAGCGCTGCTACTCGCAGCTGAGAAGGACCGTGGAGCTAGCGGCGAATTCGGAGAGCTCTTCGCTGCACTGCGCCGCTCGCAAGGGGCTTCGTTCTTCGCCTTCTGCCGTCCGGCGAGAGCTGAACTCGAGCGGTCAGTTGCAGCTCTGCCCAACAGCGTGTTCTCAGTTCTGCGGGCAAGCACGCCCTCTTGCCTTGGCCCCGAGAGCAAAGTCCCGAGCGAGCACTCGACTCAGTGCAATGCACCCGGAATGACGCTCTCGCTCGTCTTTCAAGGAGCGATTCCTAACAGCAGAAGCAGCAGAGGCACAAACTGCACGACGAGAAGGGGACAACGTAGAACACGTCTCTGTCCTGGCACATTTGCCTGTGCCATACTTCCCTCCGGCTCTTCGGGCCTTGCGAAGCTCTGTGTACTGCGAGCGCTGCTACTCGCAGCTGAGAAGGACCGTGGAGCTAGCGGCGAATTCGGAGAGCTCTTCGCTGCACTGCGCCGCTCGCAAGCGGCTTCGTTCTTCGCCTTCTGCCGTCCGGCGAGAGCTGAACTCCAGCGGTCAGTTGCAGCTCTGCCCAACAGCGTGTTCTCAGTTCTGCGGGCAAGCACGCCCTCTTGCCTTGGCCCCGAGTGCAAAGTCCCGAGCGAGCACTCGACTCAGTGCAATGCACCCGGAAGGACGCTCTCGCTCGCCTTTCAAGGAGCGATTCCTAACAGCAGAAGCAGCAGAGGCACAAACTGCACGACGAGAGGGGACAACGTAGAACACGTCTCTGTCCTGGCACATTTGCGTGTGCGATACTTCCCTCCGGCTCTTCGGGCCTTGCGAAGCTCTGTGTACTGCGAGCGCTGCTACTCGCAGCTGAGAAGGACCGTGGAGCTAGCGGCGAATTCGGAGAGCTCTTCGCTGCACTGCGCCGCTCGCAAGCGGCTTCGTTCTTCGCCTTCTGCCGTCCGGCGAGAGCTGAACTCCAGCGGTCAGTTGCAGCTCTGCCCAACAGCGTGTTCTCAGTTCTGCGGGCAAGCACGCCCTCTTGCCTTGGCCCCGAGAGCAAAGTCCCGAGCGAGCACTCGACTCAGTGCAATGCACCCGGAAGGACGCTCTCGCTCGCCTTTCAAGGAGCGATTCCTAACAGCAGAAGCAGCAGAGGCACAAACTGCACGACGAGAGGGGACAACGTAGAACACGTCTCTGTCCTGGCACATTTGCGTGTGCGATACTTCCCTCCGGCTCTTCGGGCCTTGCGAAGCTCTGTGTACTGCGAGCGCTGCTACTCGCAGCTGAGAAGGACAGTGGAGCTAGCGGCGAATTCGGAGAGCTCTTCGCTGCACTGCGCCGCTCGCAAGCGGCTTCGTTCTTCGCCTTCTGCCGTCCGGCGAGAGCTGAACTCCAGCGGTCAGTTGCAGCTCTGCCCAACAGCGTGTTCTCAGTTCTGCGGGCAAGCACGCGCTCTTGCCTTGGCCCCGAGAGCAAAGTCCCGAGCGAGCACTCGACTCAGTGCAATGCACCCGGAAGGACGCTCTCGCTCGCCTTTCAAGGAGCGATTCCTAACAGCAGAAGCAGCAGAGGCACAAACTGCACGACGAGAGGGGACAACGTAGAACACGTCTCTGTCCTGGCACATTTGCCTGTGCCATACTTCCCTCCGGCTCTTCGGGCCTTGCGAAGCTCTGTGTACTGCGAGCGCTGCTACTCGCAGCTGAGAAGGACCGTGGAGCTAGCGGCGAATTCGGAGAGCTCTTCGCTGCACTGCGCCGCTCGCAAGCGGCTTCGTTCTTCGCCTTCTGCCGTCCGGCGAGAGCTGAACTCCAGCGGTCAGTTGCAGCTCTGCCCAACAGCGTGTTCTCAGTTCTGCGGGCAAGCACGCCCTCTTGCCTTGGCCCCGAGAGCAAAGTCCCGAGCGAGCACTCGACTCAGTGCAATGCACCCGGAAGGACGCTCTCGCTCGCCTTTCAAGGAGCGATTCCTAACAGCAGAAGCAGCAGAGGCACAAACTGCACGACGAGAGGGGACAACGTAGAACACGTCTCTGTCCTGGCACATTTGCCTGTGCCATACTTACCTCCGGCTCTTCGGGCCTTGCGAAGCTCTGTGTACTGCGAGCGCTGCTACTCGCAGCTGAGAAGGACCGTGGAGCTAGCGGCGAATTCGGAGAGCTCTTCGCTGCACTGCGCCGCTCGCAAGCGGCTTCGTTCTTCGCCTTCTGCCGTCCGGCGAGAGCTGAACTCCAGCGGTCAGTTGCAGCTCTGCCCAACAGCGTGTTCTCAGTTCTGCGGGCAAGCACGCCCTCTTGCCTTGGCCCCGAGAGCAAAGTCCCGAGCGAGCACTCGACTCAGTGCAATGCACCCGGAAGGACGCTCTCGCTCGTCTTTCAAGGAGCGATTCCTAACAGCAGAAGCAGCAGAGGCACAAACTGCACGACGAGAGGGGACAAGGTAGAACACGTCTCTGTCCTGGCACATTTGCGTGTGCGATACTTCCCTCCGGCTCTTCGGGCCTTGCGAAGCTCTGTGTACTGCGAGCGCTGCTACTCGCAGCTGAGAAGGACCGTGGAGCTAGCGGCGAATTCGGAGAGCTCTTCGCTGCACTGCGCCGCTCGCAAGCGGCTTCGTTCTTCGCCTTCTGCCGTCCGGCGAGAGCTGAACTCGAGCGGTCAGTTGCAGCTCTGCCCAACAGCGTGTTCTCAGTTCTGCGGGCAAGCACGCCCTCTTGCCTTGGCCCCGAGTGCAAAGTCCCGAGCGAGCACTCGACTCAGTGCAATGCACCCGGAAGGACGCTCTCGCTCGTCTTTCAAGGAGCGATTCCTAACAGCAGAAGCAGCAGAGGCACAAACTGCACGACGAGAGGGGACAACGTAGAACACGTCTCTGTCCTGGCACATTTGCCTGTGCCATACTTCCCTCCGGCTCTTCGGGCCTTGCGAAGCTCTGTGTACTGCGAGCGCTGCTACTCGCAGCTGAGAAGGACCGTGGAGCTAGCGGCGAATTCGGAGAGCTCTTCGCTGCACTGCGCCGCTCGCAAGCGGCTTCGTTCTTCGCCTTCTGCCGTCCGGCGAGAGCTGAACTCGAGCGGTCAGTTGCAGCTCTGCCCAACAGCGTGTTATCAGTTCTGCGGGCAAGCACGCCCTCTTGCCTTGGCCCCGAGAGCAAAGTCCCGAGCGAGCACTCGACTCAGTGCAATGCACCCGGAAGGACGCTCTCGCTCGTCTTTCAAGGAGCGATTCCTAACAGCAGAAGCAGCAGAGGCACAAACTGCACGACGAGAGGGGACAACGTAGAACACGTCTCTGTCCTGGCACATTTGCCTGTGCCATACTTCCCTCCGGCTCTTCGGGCCTTGCGAAGCTCTGTGTACTGCGAGCGCTGCTACTCGCAGCTGAGAAGGACCGTGGAGCTAGCGGCGAATTCGGAGAGCTCTTCGCTGCACTGCGCCGCTCGCAAGCGGCTTCGTTCTTCGCCTTCTGCCGTCCGGCGAGAGCTGAACTCCAGCGGTCAGTTGCAGCTCTGCCCAACAGCGTGTTCTCAGTTCTGCGGGCAAGCACGCCCTCTTGCCTTGGCCCCGAGAGCAAAGTCCCGAGCGAGCACTCGACTCAGTGCAATGCACCCGGAAGGACGCTCTCGCTCGTCTTTCAAGGAGCGATTCCTAACAGCAGAAGCAGCAGAGGCACAAACTGCACGACGAGAGGGGACAACGTAGAACACGTCTCTGTCCTGGCACATTTGCGTGTGCGATACTTCCCTCCGGCTCTTCGGGCCTTGCGAAGCTCTGTGTACTGCGAGCGCTGCTACTCGCAGCTGAGAAGGACCGTGGAGCTAGCGGCGAATTCGGAGAGCTCTTCGCTGCACTGCGCCGCTCGCAAGCGGCTTCGTTCTTCGCCTTCTGCCGTCCGGCGAGAGCTGAACTCGAGCGGTCAGTTGCAGCTCTGCCCAACAGCGTGTTCTCAGTTCTGCGGGCAAGCACGCCCTCTTGCCTTGGCCCCGAGAGCAAAGTCCCGAGCGAGCACTCGACTCAGTGCAATGCACCCGGAAGGACGCTCTCGCTCGTCTTTCAAGGAGCGATTCCTAACAGCAGAAGCAGCAGAGGCACAAACTGCACGACGAGAGGGGACAACGTAGAACACGTCTCTGTCCTGGCACATTTGCGTGTGCGATACTTCCCTCCGGCTCTTCGGGCCTTGCGAAGCTCTGTGTACTGCGAGCGCTGCTACTCGCAGCTGAGAAGGACCGTGGAGCTAGCGGCGAATTCGGAGAGCTCTTCGCTGCACTGCGCCGCTCGCAAGCGGCTTCGTTCTTCGCCTTCTGCCGTCCGGCGAGAGCTGAACTCGAGCGGTCAGTTGCAGCTCTGCCCAACAGCGTGTTCTCAGTTCTGCGGGCAAGCACGCCCTCTTGCCTTGGCCCCGAGAGCAAAGTCCCGAGCGAGCACTCGACTCAGTGCAATGCACCCGGAAGGACGCTCTCGCTCGTCTTTCAAGGAGCGATTCCTAACAGCAGAAGCAGCAGAGGCACAAACTGCACGACGAGAGGGGACAACGTAGAACACGTCTCTGTCCTGGCACATTTGCGTGTGCGATACTTCCCTCCGGCTCTTCGGGCCTTGCGAAGCTCTGTGTACTGCGAGCGCTGCTACTCGCAGCTGAGAAGGACCGTGGAGCTAGCGGCGAATTCGGAGAGCTCTTCGCTGCACTGCGCCGCTCGCAAGCGGCTTCGTTCTTCGCCTTCTGCCGTCCGGCGAGAGCTGAACTCCAGCGGTCAGTTGCAGCTCTGCCCAACAGCGTGTTCTCAGTTCTGCGGGCAAGCACGCCCTCTTGCCTTGGCCCCGAGAGCAAAGTCCCGAGCGAGCACTCGACTCAGTGCAATGCACCCGGAAGGACGCTCTCGCTCGTCTTTCAAGGAGCGATTCCTAACAGCAGAAGCAGCAGAGGCACAAACTGCACGACGAGAGGGGACAACGTAGAACACGTCTCTGTCCTGGCACATTTGCGTGTGCGATACTTCCCTCCGGCTCTTCGGGCCTTGCGAAGCTCTGTGTACTGCGAGCGCTGCTACTCGCAGCTGAGAAGGACCGTGGAGCTAGCGGCGAATTCGGAGAGCTCTTCGCTGCACTGCGCCGCTCGCAAGCGGCTTCGTTCTTCGCCTTCTGCCGTCCGGCGAGAGCTGAACTCCAGCGGTCAGTTGCAGCTCTGCCCAACAGCGTGTTCTCAGTTCTGCGGGCAAGCACGCCCTCTTGCCTTGGCCCCGAGAGCAAAGTCCCGAGCGAGCACTCGACTCAGTGCAATGCACCCGGAAGGACGCTCTCGCTCGTCTTTCAAGGAGCGATTCCTAACAGCAGAAGCAGCAGAGGCACAAACTGCACGACGAGAAGGGACAACGTAGAACACGTCTCTGTCCTGGCACATTTGCGTGTGCGATACTTCCCTCCGGCTCTTCGGGCCTTGCGAAGCTCTGTGTACTGCGAGCGCTGCTACTCGCAGCTGAGAAGGACCGTGGAGCTAGCGGCGAATTCGGAGAGCTCTTCGCTGCACTGCGCCGCTCGCAAGCGGCTTCGTTCTTCGCCTTCTGCCGTCCGGCGAGAGCTGAACTCCAGCGGTCAGTTGCAGCTCTGCCCAACAGCGTGTTCTCAGTTCTGCGGGCAAGCACGCCCTCTTGCCTTGGCCCCGAGTGCAAAGTCCCGAGCGAGCACTCGACTCAGTGCAATGCACCCGGAAGGACGCTCTCGCTCGTCTTTCAAGGAGCGATTCCTAACAGCAGAAGCAGCAGAGGCACAAACTGCACGACGAGAGGGGACACCGTAGAACACGTCTCTGTCCTGGCACATTTGCGTGTGCGATACTTCCCTCCGGCTCTTCGGGCCTTGCGAAGCTCTGTGTACTGCGAGCGCTGCTACTCGCAGCTGAGAAGGACCGTGGAGCTAGCGGCGAATTCGGAGAGCTCTTCGCTGCACTGCGCCGCTCGCAAGCGGCTTCGTTCTTCGCCTTCTGCCGTCCGGCGAGAGCTGAACTCCAGCGGTCAGTTGCAGCTCTGCCCAACAGCGTGTTCTCAGTTCTGCGGGCAAGCACGCCCTCTTGCCTTGGCCCCGAGAGCAAAGTCCCGAGCGAGCACTCGACTCAGTGCAATGCACCCGGAAGGACGCTCTCGCTCGTCTTTCAAGGAGCGATTCCTAACAGCAGAAGCAGCAGAGGCACAAACTGCACGACGAGAGGGGACAACGTAGAACACGTCTCTGTCCTGGCACATTTGCGTGTGCGATACTTCCCTCCGGCTCTTCGGGCCTTGCGAAGCTCTGTGTACTGCGAGCGCTGCTACTCGCAGCTGAGAAGGACCGTGGAGCTAGCGGCGAATTCGGAGAGCTCTTCGCTGCACTGCGCCGCTCGCAAGCGGCTTCGTTCTTCGCCTTCTGCCGTCCGGCGAGAGCTGAACTCCAGCGGTCAGTTGCAGCTCTGCCCAACAGCGTGTTCTCAGTTCTGCGGGCAAGCACGCCCTCTTGCCTTGGCCCCGAGTGCAAAGTCCCGAGCGAGCACTCGACTCAGTGCAATGCACCCGGAAGGACGCTCTCGCTCGTCTTTCAAGGAGCGATTCCTAACAGCAGAAGCAGCAGAGGCACAAACTGCACGACGAGAGGGGACAACGTAGAACACGTCTCTGTCCTGGCACATTTGCCTGTGCGATACTTCCCTCCGGCTCTTCGGGCCTTGCGAAGCTCTGTGTACTGCGAGCGCTGCTACTCGCAGCTGAGAAGGACCGTGGAGCTAGCGGCGAATTCGGAGAGCTCTTCGCTGCACTGCGCCGCTCGCAAGCGGCTTCGTTCTTCGCCTTCTGCCGTCCGGCGAGAGCTGAACTCCAGCGGTCAGTTGCAGCTCTGCCCAACAGCGTGTTCTCAGTTCTGCGGGCAAGCACGCCCTCTTGCCTTGGCCCCGAGAGCAAAGTCCCGAGCGAGCACTCGACTCAGTGCAATGCACCCGGAAGGACGCTCTCGCTCGTCTTTCAAGGAGCGATTCCTAACAGCAGAAGCAGCAGAGGCACAAACTGCACGACGAGAGGGGGACAACGTAGAACACGTCTCTGTCCTGGCACATTTGCGTGTGCGATACTTCCCTCCGGCTCTTCGGGCCTTGCGAAGCTCTGTGTACTGCGAGCGCTGCTACTCGCAGCTGAGAAGGACCGTGGAGCTAGCGGCGAATTCGGAGAGCTCTTCGCTGCACTGCGCCGCTCGCAAGGGGCTTCGTTCTTCGCCTTCTGCCGTCCGGCGAGAGCTGAACTCCAGCGGTCAGTTGCAGCTCTGCCCAACAGCGTGTTCTCAGTTCTGCGGGCAAGCACGCCCTCTTGCCTTGGCCCCGAGAGCAAAAGTCCCGAGCGAGCACTCGACTCAGTGCAATGCACCCGGAAGGACGCTCTCGCTCGTCTTTCAAGGAGCGATTCCTAACAGCAGAAGCAGCAGAGGCACAAACTGCACGACGAGAGGGGACAACGTAGAACACGTCTCTGTCCTGGCACATTTGCGTGTGCGATACTTCCCTCCGGCTCTTCGGGCCTTGCGAAGCTCTGTGTACTGCGAGCGCTGCTACTCGCAGCTGAGAAGGACCGTGGAGCTAGCGGCGAATTCGGAGAGCTCTTCGCTGCACTGCGCCGCTCGCAAGCGGCTTCGTTCTTCGCCTTCTGCCGTCCGGCGAGAGCTGAACTCCAGCGGTCAGTTGCAGCTCTGCCCAACAGCGTGTTCTCAGTTCTGCGGGCAAGCACGCCCTCTTGCCTTGGCCCCGAGTGCAAAGTCCCGAGCGAGCACTCGACTCAGTGCAATGCACCCGGAAGGACGCTCTCTGCTCGTCTTTCAAGGAGCGATTCCTAACAGCAGAAGCAGCAGAGGCACAAACTGCACGACGAGAGGGGACAACGTAGAACACGTCTCTGTCCTGGCACATTTGCGTGTGCGATACTTCCCTCCGGCTCTTCGGGCCTTGCGAAGCTCTGTGTACTGCGAGCGCTGCTACTCGCAGCTGAGAAGGACCGTGGAGCTAGCGGCGAATTCGGAGAGCTCTTCGCTGCACTGCGCCGCTCGCAAGCGGCTTCGTTCTTCGCCTTCTGCCGTCCGGCGAGAGCTGAACTCCAGCGGTCAGTTGCAGCTCTGCCCAACAGCGTGTTCTCAGTTCTGCGGGCAAGCACGCCCTCTTGCCTTGGCCCCGAGAGCAAAGTCCCGAGCGAGCACTCGACTCAGTGCAATGCACCCGGAAGGACGCTCTCGCTCGCCTTTCAAGGAGCGATTCCTAACAGCAGAAGCAGCAGAGGCACAAACTGCACGACGAGAGGGGACAACGTAGAACACGTCTCTGTCCTGGCACATTTGCGTGTGCGATACTTCCCTCCGGCTCTTCGGGCCTTGCGAAGCTCTGTGTACTGCGAGCGCTGCTACTCGCAGCTGAGAAGGACCGTGGAGCTAGCGGCGAATTCGGAGAGCTCTTCGCTGCACTGCGCCGCTCGCAAGCGGCTTCGTTCTTCGCCTTCTGCCGTCCGGCGAGAGCTGAACTCCAGCGGTCAGTTGCAGCTCTGCCCAACAGCGTGTTCTCAGTTCTGCGGGCAAGCACGCCCTCTTGCCTTGGCCCCGAGAGCAAAGTCCCGAGCGAGCACTCGACTCAGTGCAATGCACCCGGAAGGACGCTCTCGCTCGCCTTTCAAGGAGCGATTCCTAACAGCAGAAGCAGCAGAGGCACAAACTGCACGACGAGAGGGGACAACGTAGAACACGTCTCTGTCCTGGCACATTTGCGTGTGCCATACTTCCCTCCGGCTCTTCGGGCCTTGCGAAGCTCTGTGTACTGCGAGCGCTGCTACTCGCAGCTGAGAAGGACCGTGGAGCTAGCGGCGAATTCGGAGAGCTCTTCGCTGCACTGCGCCGCTCGCAAGCGGCTTCGTTCTTCGCCTTCTGCCGTCCGGCGAGAGCTGAACTCCAGCGGTCAGTTGCAGCTCTGCCCAACAGCGTGTTCTCAGTTCTGCGGGCAAGCACGCCCTCTTGCCTTGGCCCCGAGAGCAAAGTCCCGAGCGAGCACTCGACTCAGTGCAATGCACCCGGAAGGACGCTCTCGCTCGTCCTTTCAAGGAGCGATTCCTAACAGCAGAAGCAGCAGAGGCACAAACTGCACGACGAGAGGGGACAACGTAGAACACGTCTCTGTCCTGGCACATTTGCGTGTGCGATACTTCCCTCCGGCTCTTCGGGCCTTGCGAAGCTCTGTGTACTGCGAGCGCTGCTACTCGCAGCTGAGAAGGACCGTGGAGCTAGCGGCGAATTCGGAGAGCTCTTCGCTGCACTGCGCCGCTCGCAAGCGGCTTCGTTCTTCGCCTTCTGCCGTCCGGCGAGAGCTGAACTCGAGCGGTCAGTTGCAGCTCTGCCCAACAGCGTGTTCTCAGTTCTGCGGGCAAGCACGCCCTCTTGCCTTGGCCCGAGAGCAAAGTCCCGAGCGAGCACTCGACTCAGTGCAATGCACCCGGAAGGACGCTCTCGCTCGTCTTTCAAGGAGCGATTCCTAACAGCAGAAGCAGCAGAGGCACAAACTGCACGACGAGAGGGGACAACGTAGAACACGTCTCTGTCCTGGCACATTTGCGTGTGCGATACTTCCCTCCGGCTCTTCGGGCCTTGCGAAGCTCTGTGTACTGCGAGCGCTGCTACTCGCAGCTGAGAAGGACCGTGGAGCTTAGCGGCGAATTCGGAGAGCTCTTCGCTGCACTGCGCCGCTCGCAAGCGGCTTCGTTCTTCGCCTTCTGCCGTCCGGCGAGAGCTGAACTCGAGCGGTCAGTTGCAGCTCTGCCCAACAGCGTGTTCTCAGTTCTGCGGGCAAGCACGCCCTCTTGCCTTGGCCCCGAGAGCAAAGTCCCGAGCGAGCACTCGACTCAGTGCAATGCACCCGGAAGGACGCTCTCGCTCGTCTTTCAAGGAGCGATTCCTAACAGCAGAAGCAGCAGAGGCACAAACTGCACGACGAGAGGGGACAACGTAGAACACGTCTCTGTCCTGGCACATTTGCCTGTGCCATACTTCCCTCCGGCTCTTCGGGCCTTGCGAAGCTCTGTGTACTGCGAGCGCTGCTACTCGCAGCTGAGAAGGACCGTGGAGCTAGCGGCGAATTCGGAGAGCTCTTCGCTGCACTGCGCCGCTCGCAAGCGGCTTCGTTCTTCGCCTTCTGCCGTCCGGCGAGAGCTGAACTCGAGCGGTCAGGTTGCAGCTCTGCCCAACAGCGTGTTCTCAGTTCTGCGGCAAGCACGCCCTCTTGCCTTGGCCCCGAGAGCAAAGTCCCGAGCGAGCACTCGACTCAGTGCAATGCACCCGGAAGGACGCTCTCGCTCGTCTTTCAAGGAGCGATTCCTAACAGCAGAAGCAGCAGAGGCACAAACTGCACGACGAGAGGGGACAACGTAGAACACGTCTCTGTCCTGGCACATTTGCCTGTGCCATACTTCCCTCCGGCTCTTCGGGCCTTGCGAAGCTCTGTGTACTGCGAGCGCTGCTACTCGCAGCTGAGAAGGACCGTGGAGCTAGCGGCGAATTCGGAGAGCTCTTCGCTGCACTGCGCCGCTCGCAAGCGGCTTCGTTCTTCGCCTTCTGCCGTCCGGCGAGAGCTGAACTCCAGCGGTCAGTTGCAGCTCTGCCCAACAGCGTGTTCTCAGTTCTGCGGGCAAGCACGCCCTCTTGCCTTGGCCCCGAGAGCAAAGTCCCGAGCGAGCACTCGACTCAGTGCAATGCACCCGGAAGGACGCTCTCGCTCGTCTTTCAAGGAGCGATTCCTAACAGCAGAAGCAGCAGAGGCACAAACTGCACGACGAGAGGGGACAACGTAGAACACGTCTCTGTCCTGGCACATTTGCGTGTGCGATACTTCCCTCCGGCTCTTCGGGCCTTGCGAAGCTCTGTGTACTGCGAGCGCTGCTACTCGCAGCTGAGAAGGACCGTGGAGCTAGCGGCGAATTCGGAGAGCTCTTCGCTGCACTGCGCCGCTCGCAAGCGGCTTCGTTCTTCGCCTTCTGCCGTCCGGCGAGAGCTGAACTCGAGCGGTCAGTTGCAGCTCTGCCCAACAGCGTGTTCTCAGTTCTGCGGGCAAGCACGCCCTCTTGCCTTGGCCCCGAGAGCAAAGTCCCGAGCGAGCACTCGACTCAGTGCAATGCACCCGGAAGGACGCTCTCGCTCGTCTTTCAAGGAGCGATTCCTAACAGCAGAAGCAGCAGAGGCACAAACTGCACGACGAGAGGGGACACCGTAGAACACGTCTCCTGTCCTGGCACATTTGCGTGTGCGATACTTCCCTCCGGCTCTTCGGGCCTTGCGAAGCTCTGTGTACTGCGAGGCGCTGCTACTCGCAGCTGAGAAGGGACCGTGGAGCTAGCGGCGAATTCGGAGAGCTCTTCGCTGCACTGCGCCGCTCCGCAAGCGGCTTCGTTCTTCGCCTTCTGCCGTCCGCGAGAGCTGAACTCGAGCGGTCAGTTGCAGCTCTGCCCAACAGCGTGTTCTCAGTTCTGCGGGCAAGCACGCCCTCTTGCTTGGCCCCGAGAGCTAAAGTCCCGAGCGAGCACTCGACTCAGTGCAATGCACCCGGAAGGACGCTCTCGCTCGTCTTTCAAGGAGCGATTCCTAACAGCAGAAGCAGCAGAGGCACAAACTGCACGACGAGAGGGGACAACGTAGAACACGA